>NW_007259211.1:291825-346695 GCF_000164805.1 Carlito syrichta
AGTTATCACTGCCCCCCAGGGAAACCTCTGGATCCTCATAAGACAAAAAATTTATTGGTTGCTCCCTGTCCCCTCTCCCTCCAGAGAGATGAGGCTAAAACAATAAAACAGAGACTTGCACAGTGAAATTCGCTCCATGCAGACTGCATGATACCTACTGCCAACCCAGTATAATCATCATATAGAAACAAGCAGCATCAGGAGACATCATACTGCACAATATCTACTGAATAGGCAGCACAATCATTGTATAAAAATGAGATTAGATGCCCACTGCTGTAATTTGGGAGCTAAAAGAAACATCCTGAGACATGATGCTGTGGTGCAAGAGGCCTGGACCAGGGTCAGGAGAGCCATGTGAGCGTGAGCTCGCCAGTGCAAAACTGAACAAGGGACAGAACATCTCTGGCCTTCTGGCCTCAGTTTACCTGCGTACGCCCCGAGGACAACACCGGCCAGTGTGGCCTGGAGGACAAACCAAGCAATCCAAGAAGCTGTCTCTGTATGGTGAGCCTCCTGGCCTCCACATCTGCCGTCACCTACCCATCCCTCTTCTCAGGGGGCCCATCCCTCCCACCTGCCAGACACACCGCACTCTCTGACCTTGCAGGGCTGTCTCACATTCCCCACCCGTCCCACAGCCCAGAACATGCCAGTGAAGACAAGATGCTAAGGAGCAGCGTGATCTGCAGGGGGAGGCGCTCAGGGGGCATGTCACACCACAGGGCCTGGCGCCTTACCTGTCACCTTCAGGACACCCTGCCTGCCCACCTGCCACCACCTGGCTGTGCTTCCCCGTGCCTGGGCCTCCCAGCTGCGCCCATACCTGCTGGGAGAAGGTGGGGGATGAGCGGTGCTGCCATCTTTCCGTGGACTCGGGCTCCCAGCGCTGGTTTTAGCTATAAAAATTGAATGTAAAATCTGCCTAACTGGTTTTGGTAATGAAGCCAACCTGTCTCCCTATAACCTGATTGCAGAATAAATGCCTATTTTCTTCCAGCTCTCTGCCTCTTGTCATTGATTGGCTGCAAGGGAAGCAGCCAATTTATTGGATCAGACCATAAAGACACAGGCTCCCAGTCAGCATGTAGCGAACTGGGGACTCAGAACTGGGGCCTCAGCCTCCTGTCCATCACCTCTTGTCTGGCATCTCACAAGCTGCTGCTCCAGCATCTTCAGTGACTCCACACACCTCACACCCTTCAGATGAGCACTGCCCTCTTGATGATTTTAGAGTGTGTGTTGAGTGCTCTACCTTGGGCCTGGCCCTGACCTCAACACAGGTGCACTGATGGTGGACCATGCACACTCTCTACCCCCAGTGGACAGTCCAGAGTAGAGGTCTCACCATGAAACTATGTTAGCACCACCACAGGGCTTGTTATACACAAACTGGGCTTCCAATTCTGACTGTAGATCTGGGTAGGGCCTGAGATGTTTCTTGTCTAACAACTTCCCAGGTGGTGCTGCTATTGCTGGTCGCGGATCCCCTTCTCAGAACCATTGGCCTACAGGAAGGAAATAGACTGTACTGCTGGACCCCCATAGACCCCAAAAGGGAAGGCACTATGTCTGAGAGGCGGAAGACATGACCTGGAGACAACCGATGGTATATAATCTTTATTCATGAACTTACATACAGGAAAGTGATCCAGGAGGCGCTGACTGGGCAGGAGAAAATGGCTCCCAATTGTAAATGGCACACAGGTTATATGGCAGCTTACATAGGGTGGAATGCAGGGTTAATGTGAAAAGGGTGTTCAGGCGTAGTGTGAGAACTTGCTTATACATATGTCTTGTGCACACGGCATGGCTGTGATTCCTCTTGAGTGGTGAGTTTTGTTTGTATTACAGATAAAAGTGAACTAAGCCAGGTGCGGTGGCTCACACCTGTAATCCCAGAACTTTGGGAAGTTGAGGTAGGAGGATTGCCTGAGGCCAGAGGTTCCAGACCAGCCTGGGAAACTTTGTGGAACCTCCTTTCTACAATAACTCAAAAAATTAGCTGGGCCTGTAGTTCTAGCTAGTTGGAAGACTGAGGCAGAAGGATTACCTGAGCCCAGCAGGTTGAGGCTGCAGTAGCCATGAGCATGCCACTGCACTCCAGCCTGAGCACTCCAGTGACCAACTCAAAAATAAAAAATAAAAAGCAAACTAAAGGTAAACAAAACTTATGCGCTTTGATTCAGGCATGCTCGGTCTGGTTTGAACCAACCTGGGGGACCGACTGCTTCAAGGAAGTTTGCAGAAGAACATTCATGGAGCAAGGTGTGTCAGCAGGTCAGAGAACATATGGCCCATGGCCTCAGCGTGATGTGTGTGCTCAGACTAGAGCCTGAGCGGAAGAGGACACCCTGGGTTGGGGCCATGTCCAGTGTGTGTTTATGCTGTCCCTGAGTGTGTGTCACATATACAGACATAAACCCAATAAGTACAGGAGGAAATAGATCTGTGTAGACAGTGATAAGTGCTACAGAGTGGACCAAAGGGTGACACTTGAAGTTCGAGTATGCATGTGTTGACAGTGGTGACAGAAGGAAATGAGGCCCCAAGTAGTACAGGGATACTGAGGACCTGGAGCTTGAGACCTGGCCGGAGCGGGTGTGTGGTCTCATGGGCCACCTGTGTGAGGTGAGTGGGAAGCCTCAGAGGGTCTGCGCAGCTCACATCTGTGTTCTCGAATGGGGACTCAGAATGCAGTGGTTCTGGTGGACAGGTCATAGATGGAAGCGAGGGAACCTGCTGGAAAGATGCAGAGGTGGGCCAGGTAGGGGTTGGGAAAGAAAAGTGACTCAGAGCAGTTTAGGGAACATGAAGCCTGCAAAAATTTTCAAGTCCACACAGATAAGTGTGTGACTGTGGTCTAGGGTCCCCGCACCACACTGAGGTTTTTGTTTAAAGTCATTTCGTTTTTCCTTCCCTTTCTCTGTAGTTTCCAGTTTTGCCGATAAGTGGCCTAAAATGTTACTACAAGTTTGCACAGTGTGATCCTCACCTGTTATCTTCATGGGTTGTCTCCTGAGATGTATGACAGAAAAGAGCAATGCATAGCCAATCAGCAGCTTAGACCATTTAAAATTTTTTGAGTTGAGGGTCTTACTCTGTCACCCAGGCTGGAGTGCAGTGTCATAGTCACAGCTCACCACAACCTTGACCTCCTGGGCTCAGGTGATCCTTCTGTCTTGACCTCCCAAAATGCTGGGATTACAGGCATGAGCCATCACACGCCTGGTCCTTCCCAATACTTTCATATGCAGTCCCCTGTATTCAATTCCTCTGTTTGAAGTCCTTAGAGTGACTTCTCTTATGCCCATGGAACATGGTCTAATTAAGCACTCAAGGCAGTCAAAAGCCTTCATGACCCTGTCCACCTACAGAAAGGAGTCAAGGCCAAATGGGTGACAGAGTGAGATCCTGACTAAAAAAAAAAAAATTTAAAAAAAGTGTTGGCAGTACTGGGAGAAAAAAAGGAGAGGTTAATATTACCTAAAGATTCAGAACTACACAGGGCTGTTAGCCCTCTTAGGGCTAAGAGATCAAAAAGGAAAAAGGCCAAACTCTACAGTTATTGTGCCTCCAGCAAGAATCCAGATGCACACCCTTGCTAGCCATGGCTGTTTCTGCTGCTGTTGCTAAAGTTGCTGTGGCTGTTGTCACCGCCACCTAAGCAGAAGTCTGAAAAAATGGCTTCTCCCCTCCTCCTGCCTTCCAACTTCTTTCTGAAAGGACATGATGGGAACCCAGCTGGCAAAGGTATCTAGGAATGTAGTGTGCAGGCTTCTATCCCCAGTGTCAGAGAGTCTAGAAGGTGAAACTCTCCAGCATCATCTTGTGAAAACAGATAATCCCAGCAATTTGGGAGGCCAAGATGGGAGGATCACTTGAGTTCAGGACTCAAGACCAGGTTGGGTAACATAGTGGGGACTGCATCTTTACAAAAATTTTCAAAAGTAGCCAGACATTGTGGTGCACACCTGTAGTCCAGCTACTTGGGAGACTGAGGTGGAAGGATCACTTGAGTCCAGGAGTGTGAGGTTGCAGTGAGCTATGATCATGCCACTGAACTGCCATGGGTGACAGAGTGACACCCTATCTCTAAAATAAATAATTCAAATTTAATCACAATTTTTGGAACCCTGGTAGTTCTACTGAGCCATGAAGGAAATGTACTTGTGTGCTTTGAGCCACACAGATGCAGTTTCTGCTTCTCAGGTTATAGATGAACTCTCCTTCTCATTGTCCCTGTTCTGTAAATTGACTAAGGAAGCCTAAGTGGCCCCAGAAAGGAGACTCCTCCCTCCTGACTGCTGACTTTTCTTCCTTTATTATTTTGCCCCTGACTCAGATCAGGTGGTACAAAAACCCCATGGCTGTTGCATCCTCAGTATGGATTGTTAAGTAAACCTTTTCCAAAAGGTCACCATCTTGACTAATCAGATTACCATAGCTATATGCTGGTCCTATGTGTACGGTGTTGGAACCCTGTCAAGTTTTCCAGTGACCTTAGGCTTCCCCTCTTCAGAACAGTGACTTCCGTTCCTTGGAATCTGTGTTCCTGGGTGTCTGTCCTCATATGTTGTTCTCGAATAAACTCCACATTTAGCCATCTTTCCTGAATCCCTTTATTTAAGGATGACATCCCTTTATTTAAGGCGACCCAGTGGGACCTGATGCAGAGCTCTGGTGATCCTACCACGTCACGACAGTGGGATCCCTGGCACCAGCACCAATGGCTGTCATTCACCTAACTCCAGTGGAGCTGCCAGATATCACCTCCTAGGCAGGTTTTTCAAACAGATCACTCAATATTCTGTATATACATTCTAATTTATTTGGTTTAATTGCTGGAGTCCACATTTATGGTGTCATAAATTTGATTATTTCCAGCACGGGTTTCAGTGGATTATGGGTCTCTTCAAAAAAGAAGATTGTCACGTGTGACTTAAAAAAGCAAATTATGGGCCAAGTGTGGTGGCTGACACCTGTAATACCAGCACTTTGGGAGGTTTTAGTTATGGAAGTAGGCATTTTTATTATACCGGACACATAACAATTAAACAGCACATAAAATAACAATCCACATATCACAAATGTCAACAAGAATTTAGCTATTCCCAGCAAGAGGTGGCCCCTGTGCTCTCAGGTGTGTGTCCTACACACTCAGGCTTATGTACTACACTCCCAAGTGTGTCTCCTGCACTCCCAGGTGTGTCCCTTTACTTTAAAGGTGTGTGTCCCACACTTCCAGGAATGTTGCCTGCACTCCCAGTTGTGTGCTCTGGACTCCCAAGTATGTGTCCTGCACTTCAGGTGTGTCCTTCCTCTGCACTTCCAGAGGTCTGTTCTGAACTCACAGATGTGTATTCTGCACTACCAGGTGTGTGTCCTGCATTTCCAGGTGTGTCACCTACACTCCCAATTGTGTGCTCTGGACTCTCAGGTATGTATCCTGCACTCCCAGGTGTGTCCTGCACTCCAGGTGTGTGTCCTGCCTTCCCAGGTGTGTCCCCTGCACTCCCAGATGTGTCCCCTTCACACCCAGGTTTTTCCCTGCACTCTCAGGTGTGTCCCTTCACTCCCAGGTGTATCCTGCACTCTCAGATGTATGTACTGCACTTCCAGGTGTGTCACCTGCACTCCCAGGGATGTGTTCTGCACTTCCAGGTGTATCCCCTGCACTTTAAAGGTGTGTGTCTTGCACTCCCAAGTGTGTGTCCTGAACTCTCATATGTGTGTCCTGCATGCCCAGTTGTGTCCTCTGCACTCCCAGGTGTGTTCTCTGCACTTCAAGTTTGTCCTGCACTCCCAGGTGTGTCTCCTGTACTCCCAGGTGTGCTTATTGCACTCCCAGGTGTGTCCCCTGTACTTTCAGGTGTTTCCTACACACCCAGGTGTTTCTTCTATACTTCTAGGTGTATCACTTGCACTCTCAGATGTGTGTTCTGCACTTCCAGGTGTGTCCTCTGCACTCCCAGTTGTGTGCCCTGCACTTTCAGATGTGTGTCCTGCACTCCCAGGTATGTCCTGCACTCTAAGATGGGTCCCCTGCACTCCCAGGTGTGTCACATGCACACTCAGATGTGTGTCCTGCACTCTCAGGTGTGTCTTCTGCACTTTCAGGAGTGTCTGCTGCACTTTCAGGAATGTCTCCTGCACTCCCAGGTGTGTCCTGCATCTCTGATTTGTGTCCTGCCCTCCAAGGTTTGCCCCCTACACCCTCAGGTGTGTCCCCTTCACTCATAGGTGTGTGTTTTGCACTTACAGGTGTGTCTCCTGCACTCCCAGGTGTGTCCCCTGCAATCCCAGGGGTGTGTCCTGAACTCCCAGGTATGTCCCCTGCACTCCCAAATGTGTGTCCTGAACTCTCAGATGTGTGTCCTGCACTTCCAAGTGTGTCTGCTGCACTTCCAGGTGTGTGTCTGGCACTCCCAAGTGTGTCCTGCATTCCCAGATTTCTTCTGTATTCCTAGGTGTTTGTCCTGCACTCCCAAGTGTGTTCTCTGCACTCTCAGATGTATCGCACCCTATAGCTGTGTTTCCTGCACTCCCCGGTGTGCATCTTGCGCTCCCATATGTGTTCTCTGAACTCCCAGGTGTGACTCCTGCACACTTGGTTGTTTCTTCTGCTATTTATGATGTGTGTCCTGCACTCCAAAGTGTATGTCCTGCATTCCAAGATGTGTGTCCTGATCTCCTAGGTGTGTATTTTGCACTCCAAGGTGTGTCCCCTGCACTTGCAGGTGTGTGTCCTGAGCTCTCAGGTGTGTCCTGCACTCCCAAGTGTGTGTCCTACACTCTCAGGTGTGTGTTCTGCTCTCCCAAGTTTGTCCCCTGCTCTCCCAGGTATGTTCTTCCTTCCCAGGTGTGTATTTCCACTTCCAAGTGTGTTCCCTGCACTCCCCAGTGTGCCCCCTGCACTTCCAGGTGTGTCCTGCAGCCTCAGATGTGTGTCCTGCACTCCCAGGTGTGTCCCCTGCACTCCCAGCGTGTGTCCTGCACTTCCAGGTGTGTGTCCTGCACATCCAGGTGTCCCCTGAACTCCAGCTGTGCCCCCTTAACTCTCAGATGTGTACTGCACTCCCAGATGTGTCCTGTACTTATGGGTGTGTGTACTGCACTCTCAAGTGTGTCCCTTGAAGTCCTAGGTGTAATTTTTACACTCCCAGGTGACTGTTCTGCACTCTGAGGTGTGCTTTTAGCACTCTGAGGTTTTCCCCTTGCACTCCCAGGTGTGTTCTCTGCACTCCAGGCTTGTCCTGTACTCCCAGGTATCTTTCCTGCACTCTCTGGTGTGTGTACTGCACTCCTAGGTGTGTCTTTTGCACTCCCAGGTATGCACTCTACACTTTCAGGTATGCCCTGCACTCCCAGGTGTGTGTCTGGAACTCTCAGGTGTGTGCTCTGCACTCCCAGATGTATGTCCTAGACTCCCAGGTGTGTCCCCTGCACTCCCAGGTGTGTGTCCTAGGCTTCCAGGTGTGACCCCTGCACTTCCAGGTGTGTGTCCTGCACTTCCAGTTGTACCCTCTGCACTCCCAGGTGTGTCTTCTGTACTACCAAGAGTGTCACCTGCACTCCCAGGAGTGTGTTTTTTACTTTTAAGTGTACCTGCTCTCTCACATGTGTACTGAATTATCAGATGTGTGTTTTGCACTTCAAGGTGTGTCCTGCACTTCCAGGTGTGTATTGTTCTCCCAGATGTGTGTTCTGCACTCTCAGGTATGTCTTGCACTCTCAGGTTTGTGTATTGCACTCCCAAGTGTTTCCCTTGCACTCCCAGGTGTGTGTCCTGCATTTCCAGGTGTGTGTTCTGTACTTCCAAGCGAGTCCATGGCACTCCCAGGTGTTTCCCTGCATGCCAAGGAATGTATCCTGCACTTTCAGGAGTGTTCCCTGCAATCCTGGGTATGTTTCCTACCTCTCAGGTGTGTGACCTGCACTTTCAGGTGTGTGTTCTGCACTCCAAGTTTGTCCTGCACTCCCAGGTGTGTCCCCTATACTCTAAATGTGTCTCCTGCATTCTCTGTTCCCTGCATTTTAAAGATATGTGTCCTGCACTCCCAGATGTGCCCTGTACTCCTAAATGTGTCATTGCACTCCCCAGTGAGTCCCTTGCACACCAAGGTCTGTGTCCTGCACCTTCAGGTGTGTCCCTGCACTCTCAGGGGTGTACCCTGCACTCCCAGGTGTCCAGTACCCCAGGTGTTACCCCTGCACTCTCAGATGTGTCTTGTACTCACAGGTGTGTGTCCTGCATTCCCAGGTGTGTCCTCTGCACTCTCAGGTGTGTATTCTGCACTCATAAGCATGCCCCCTGCACTCCCAGGGAGAGTCCTGCACTTCTAGGTTGTGTCCTGCACTCCCAACTGTGTCCTGCACTCTCAGGTGTGCCCTACACTCTCAGGTGTGTGCACTACCTTCCAAATGTGTGTCCTACACCCTCAGTGTGTCCTCTGCATCTTAGGTTTGTTTCCTGCTCTCTCAGATGTGTGTCCTGCTCTCCCAGGTATGTTCCTTGCACTCCAAGGTATGTCCTGCACTCCTAAGTGTGTGTCCCACACTCCCAGGTGTGTGTCCTGCACTCCCAGGTGTGTGTCCTGTACTCCCAGCTGAGTCCTGTCCTCTCAGGTCTGGGCTGCACTTCCATGTGTGGCCTGATTGTGGGCTCATGGCCTGGGCAGCACATGCTGTCATGGCATAGCTTGTTCTGGTGACTGGACTCACAAAGCACATTTCCCAGAACTACAGAAGACACAGCCACCCTCCCGGGGAGCTCCCTCCTGGGGCTTGCTGGGTGCTGCCACCTGAGTGAGTCGTGCCCATATCCTTTTCTTAATAACTTGGACCCTGGTCCTCCACAAGAGAGGTCACAGTTTTGACCCCAGAATCACTGGGCTTTCCAGGCTAAAGGTGACTCTGAAGGATGCTGAGGCCCTTGGGTTTCCCATAGACAAGGTGTTTCCAACAGCAGCCACAGAGAATCCCAGATAGCAAAACCTAACTTCCACCCAGACCCGAACAGGAGGGGGTCAAACCTCTAGAAGGAGAGACATAGAGAGAGACAGAGGGAGAGAGACAGAGACAAGGCAGAGGGGGGAATAGGGAGACAGGGACACAGAAAGACAAGGCCTCCGATCAGAAATACTTGGACCAGGCACGGTGGCTCATGACTGTAATACCAGCACTTTGTGAGGTCAAGGTGGGCGGATTGCTTGAGCCCAAGAGTTCGAAAAAATAACAAAATTGTCTCTACAAAAAAATAACAAAAATTACCTGGGTGTGGTGGCACATGCCTACAGTTACAGCTACTTAGGAGGCTGAGGTGGAGGGATCATTTGAGCCCAGGAGTTGGAGGCTTCCGTGAGCCGTGATTATATCAATCGTGCCGCTGCGCTCCAGCCTGGATGACAGAGTGAGACCCTGACTCAAAACAAATAAACAAACAAAAACCTTGGCATGCAAAGAAGCAGGAAAGTATGACCCATAATGAGATACATTGGTCAATTAAAACTGATCCAGAGTGGGGCCCCAGGGCTTTGAAATAGCATCTTAAGTGTATCCACAGGTTTACAAGTTCGCTGGAGGCATGGAAGAGCTGGTACCACTCTGGATCAAATTCTAGAGGTGAGAGCTACAATGTTTCAGATGAGAAATACACTAGCCTGCATAAGATTAATGGCAAATTAGACATCAAAGAAGAAAATAGTATTCTTTCAGGAAGTGTCGGTAATGGAGATTAAACTGTGACCTTTTTCTCTCTCTTTTTTTTTGAGTTGGAGTCTCACTCTTTCACCCATACTGGAGTGCCGTGGCCGCTCCCGGCCACCGCAGCCTCGACCTGCTGGGCTCTGGCGATCCTTCCACCTCAGTCTTCCAAGTAGCTGGAACTACAGGCACGCGCTACCACGCCTGGCTGACTTTTGATTTATTGTAGAAATGAGCTCTCGCCAACTTGCCCAGGCGGGTCTCGAACCCGCGGGCTCAGGTAATCCTCTCACCTCAGCCTCCCAAAGTGCTGGGATTACAGGTTGAGCCACCGAGCCCGGCTGACCTTTTTCTCTTATCCAAATTCCTAACTAAGAGACTTGGAGAGTCACACCTGATAAAGACTCACCAGATGGGATTTTATTACCCTATTATCTTATATACTAATATTTGTTTTCCACCCTGATTCTGGGATAATGTCACACAACAAATAAAGAAGGGAATCAAAATATTTCATGATCCTGTAAAGTTGTCTCTTGGAGACTCCCAGATTTTGGGCACTGTGTCCTCTACTGATCTCCAAAATCCCTTAGACAGGAACTACAAGTTGCCAATCCAGAGATCCTTAAATCTACCTATAACCTGAAAGCCCCCACTTGGAAATATTCCTTCTTCCTGGACTGAACCATTGAAAATCTCACATGTATTGATTTATGGTTTTTGTAACTTCTGTCTTCCTAAAATGAATATAATCAAACTACAATTCAACCACTCTGGGCACACATTTTCAGGACCTCCTGAGGATGGGTGTTCCTGGGCCTGTCACTCATATTAGCCAGAATAAACCATCTTAAAATATCATACAGAGTTTGGCATCTTTTCATCAATACTACCATAACCAGCCCACCCAAGACTCGACCAGGGCCTTCCTCTCCATGACTCGGAGTCACCCTGAGCGTGTGTAGAACACCACGTCCAGAGTCCATAGGAGTCATTGAGTGACTGTGGAGCCACCTGTCACAGGTCTTCACCTGGGCTCCAGGGTGTGTCTTCACTCTACCTCTCTCACTGTCTAAACATAAAGAGGAGGATGAGAACCCCATTCACGGGGCTACTGTGATGTTAGTGTGAAACTAAGCAAAGACCTCAGAAGAACACTCTGTCAGCACTTGCACTCCAGGATTTTTTTTTTCTTTTTTTGAGTGGGAGTCTCACTCCGTTGCCCAGGCTGGGTGCAGTCACATGCTCACAGCCACAGCAGCCTTGACTAGCTAGGCTCAAGTGATCCTTCTGCCTCAGCCTTCCAAGTGGCTGAAGCTACAGGCTGCACCACCATACCCAGCTCATTTTTTGATTTATTGTAGAGGTAAGGTCTTGCCAAGTTTCCCAGGCTGGTTTTGAACACCTGGGCTCAGACAATTCTCTTGCCTCCATCTCCCAAAATGCTGGGATTATAGGCATGAGCCACCATACCTAGTCTCACTCCAGTTTTTACAACGGCCCTGGGATTAGGTCTGAGAGTTGCAATTTGCCAAATGGGAGTGTCTGCCCTCAGTTCACTGTGCACATTTCTTACTTTGAAGATGCCTTTGTGGGATTCATTCATGCTGCCCACCTTCCTGTGAGCACTGAAGAGGCGACAAGGCCCCAGACCAGGCTGTCCCTGTTGTATGGTGTTAGGCAGAGCATCTCTGCGATGAGGCAGCAGTAGGGGACACACACCGCAAGGTGGTACGGATAGGATCATGGGACCTGTAGACCAGAAAGACTCTTGGTGTGTGTCTGAGGGCTGTTTCTTGGAAAGAAAACTCAGGGGTCCTATGAGGTGAATCTGGTGATGGCTTTCACTTGAATTTCTAAAAGTGCTCATCCAGATGCTACAATCCCTAACCCTGCTTCCCATACTATGGCTTTGGCCTTTTATTTACGTCTGCAGGTTGTAAGTTTTACTGAATGATGTGAAATGCTCTAATGTTGACCTCAGAGTATTCCACTAGACAGTGCAGTTGTAGTTGTCAACTCACCTTGGATAAGAATATCCCTAGGGGACCCTATAGGTTGATTCAGGGGGTTGGTGAGGTGATGTTAGTGGGGAAGGGTAGAGGGTGGGTGAGCCCAGGTGGAGAGGCGGTGCAACTGGGGGAGCTGAGGGAGAACCCAGCCCAGCTTCCCAGGGTAGACCCGAGTTCAGTGGTTGGAAGTGTGAGGAGAATGGAGGGCTGGGGCTACAGGAGGTCATGCTTTAGAGGACAGGAGCATGGAGGGGAAGGGGCTGAGATGAAGGGGAGTAAGGTGGGAGGGACAGAGACACTGCTGACAGCTGTTGCCCAGCAGGCCCAGGAGACGAGAAAGTGGGCTTAAGGGGTGGGAGAGAGGAAAAGAGAGGGCAACTCCACTAGGCACTCACATGGAGGGGATGACTGCGGGCAAGGAGCCAGGCAGGGTTGAGGTGACAGGAGGAGGAGACCCGCAGGTGGGTGGGATGGCAGCACTGGTTTGTGTGCGAACAGTTCTAGAAGGCAAAATAAGAATTAAAGCAACAAACACACACATAAACTCTTACATTTTTGTCTCGAGGTTATTACTTTGAGGTGCCTTTGCTGAATCCCCAGATGCAGAATGATGTGGCCTGAGTCACTGGTGCCTCAGAAGCCATCCCTTGCCTGCTGCATTACTTCTTGGCATTAATTCACACCTTGAACACCCATGTTAATTCAAATGTGGTTATGTCCTGTTGGGATGCAAGCTCTGAGCTCCTAGGGTCTGCTAGGTCCTCAGGGGTCTCAGCACGAGGATAAACCCTCCTTCTGCAGGCTCTCAGGACCCCACTGTCATCCTTTGACACTCAAGAGGGGGAGAGGACAGTACCTGATGTAGCTTCCAGAGGGTGCTCTGTGTTGGTTTTTGTGCAGAGCTTGCAGCTACAGTCAGTTACATCATGAAGAAAAATTACAAGCTGTCTTAAGCAGAACAAACGATTAATAAAGGCTGTGACCTAAAAATACTGACTGAAATAATTAGGAAATATTTCAACATAAAAACAAGATAAGATAGGATGGTATACCCTCCACTCAATTTAGCTGAGAAAATACCACAGAGATTATTCTTGAGCACGTATAAAATGCTTACTACCTATGACAACATGTGACACATAGACCATACGCTTGATTAATGCTTATAGAAATCCTGATGGTGCTAATTGTACTTTGCTTTGGAGGTGAGGAAGCTGAGACACACAAATGTTCAATAACAAGGTCTCACAGGTTGTGTCCTTGGGGATCAGAACTCATGGCCCTCTGTCACCAGGATCTGGCCACTAACCACTGGCTTGTTCTCTTGTTGAGGACTGTTGACAGTCCCATGTGGTGCTAGTCATGGCAGCACTACTCACGTAGCCACAAGTGGAAACAACCAAGTGTCCATCCACATATGAATGGATGAGCAAAATATGGTATTTACATATGATGAAACACCATTCCTCTGTCAAAAGGAATGACCTTCTGACGCATGATACCACATGGATAAATTTTGCATACATTATGCTTACTGAAATAAGCCACACACAGAAGGAAAAATGCAGCATAATTCCTCTTAATATGAAGTACCTAGAATAGGAAATTCATAGGGACAGAAAGTAGAAAAGAGGTTACCAAGGGCAGAGGAGAGGGCAGGAAGGGGCAGTTATTAGTAATGGGAACCTAATTTATGTTGAGAACAATGAAAAAGTTGTGGGCACCGGGCACGGTGGCTCATGCCTGTAATCCCAGCATGCTGGGAGGTGGAGGTGAGAGGATTACCTGAGACCACAGGTTTGAGAGCAGCCTGAGCAACATGGTGAGACCTTGTCTCCACAATATATTAAAAAATTAGCTGGGCGTGGTGGTGCATGCCTGTAGTTCCAGCTACTTAGAAGACTGAAACAGAAGGATTGCCTGAACTCAGCAGGTCGAGACTGTGGTGGCTATGAGCATGCCACTGCACTCCAGCCTGGGTGACAGTGAGACTCTGACTAAAAAAAAATTGTGGACATAAATAGTGGTGACAGTTACACAATGCTGTGAAGGTATTTAATGCCACCACTTACACATGGTCAAAATGATAAATATTACATTATGCATCTTTTGCCACAATAAAAAAGAAATGACCATACCTCAGAGCCTTACAAATGGCTAAAGAAAAAATCTCAACCTCTTTATTGTGCTGGCTCTGTCAGTAAAGGCCAAGCTCTGTGTCTGTGCTATGTGGTGATGCCGATTCTTGGATGCTGGAAGCCATGTCTGTCCTTGCACTGTTGGTGTCTACCAGTTCTGATGTACAGGGAATTCCAGTATGACTGGAGGATGGAAACAGAGGAGGGACATTGCTCTTTTTATTTTTAACCTTGATGTACTTGTCAGTATTATCTCTATAAAAGCATGTGACTCCCACTACCACAAATTTCCACACTGTCTCCTGTGGTGGTTCCTTCTCTATTCAAGCTTCAGAGATACCATAGGAACTGGCCAAGGCTCTCTGCTGGAATGTTTGCAACCCATCTGTGAGAGATTCCTCCTCCAAATCCATAGAAGTTGGAGGAGGTCATCCTACATATGAGAAACCCTAACCCTACAACTCCATAGATACCAGCACAGTCAGATGGTAGTCCTACCACTGAGAAAATTTCCTCCAACTCCATAGATACCAGCACAGCTGATACGGAGACCCACTGTTGTCTGTCTATATTGCCAGAGCCCCTAGAGAAGGGCATGGTGAGGGATTGAGCGGGCTATACATACCCACATTCCTGGGAGCTAACAAAAGGTGCACTTCTCTTATCTCTTAGGTACTACTGGTAAATAACTTCAAAGAATCCTTAATTTCCCTGCGGACTATGCCCAATTAACTAAGAGAAATAAATTCTCATTTACTCCCTTTTCTTTGTAATCATAAGTTTGAATAATATAGCATCAAAGTAATCATAGGTCTTGTGATTTGTTTAACTTTTGTATCAATGTATTCATAAGTCTTGTGATTTGTAAAACTTTTGCATATAACAATGTATAATGTCTTAGGTCCTGTTAACTCCCTTTACAAGCTTGATTAATGTTTCTGTTGGGTGTTATTGATAGAAAGTTGTGAGATACCTCTGGTAACTGGCACAAGGAGATGTGCACCAAACTGGCGCCAGGAACTGTGAACTCTAAAATGTTATTATTGACAAAATGTGGCTGTAACTTAGGTTCTATATAATGCTATGCTAGTCACGTAGTCAATGTATAGGTATCAACAGCCCTGAACTTATAAAAGCGGACTGTAAAACTTGAAGAGTGAGCAGAACCATTTTAGAAAGGCCTCGAGTCTGACTCTGCTCCCTGGATTTGAATTCAGAAGTAAACTTCTTTCTACCAGTTTTGTTGACTCTCGATTTATTGGCATCGAGGGTTAGCAGTCGAGCATTTACTCAGACCACAACACAGCCAGATGGTCATCCACCACTGAGAAACCTTCCTCTAACTCCATAGATAGCAGCACAGCCAGATGGTCGTCCCACCTCTGAGAAACCTTTCTCCAACTCCACAGATACCAGATATCTAGATGCTCATCCCACCTCTGAGAGACCCCTCCTCCAACTCCATAGATACCAGCACAGCCAGATAGTCATTCCACCTCCGAGAAATCCTTTCCCCAACTCCGGAGATATTGGCACAGCCAGGCGATGGTCCCTTCTCCGCAGATTAGTTTCATTTTCTTTTTCTTTAATTTGTAGGTTCTGATAACCCCAAACTCTTACCTTTGTTTTCCCAGCCTGGATGTGGCACAGTTTTAGGCCTCTGGTATTTGTTTTCCACTTTCCCTATATTCAAGTTTGTTTGCCTAAGAATTTGTAGTTTCTGACAGGATACTAGTCAACTTATGAGGGTAAGACAAATTTAGAAGACCATGTATGAGGTCTGACAGCTAAGTTCATGAACTTGCCACCATGTGCTTATATTGGCAGCACTGTACAAACAACTTGATAAGGTTTCATAACCTTGGTATATTAGTGTTTCACAGCTGTGTTTCTGTCGATGTGTGGCGGTGTCTTGCTGAGTAGCATGATTATTGTTGCGTGTTTTTGTGTGCTGTCACAAGACTGTCTGGGCTTGAATTAGAGTAACAGACAAAGATAAATTTCTTGTTAAGCTTGGCAAGAGTGAAAGTGAAATCAGGGACATATTAGTCCAAGTTTATAGGGCTAATTTCATAAAAGAAAACGGAAGTGTACACATGGACACTTAAACTCTTTTCTAAGGGAAGAGAAAGCATGACTGATGAAGAGAGTTTGGGATGGCCAGTAATGAGCAGAACTGATGAAAACATTGCAAAAATATGTCAAATTATGCATCAAAATCATAGACTGTCTGTGAGAAGCACAGAAGACCAAGTAAACATCAATAGAGAAATAGAAAAAACTTAACTGAAAATCTTGGCATGAGAAGGGTCTGTGCAAAAATGGTCCCAAAGGAGCTCTTGCATCACGACAACGCACCAGCTCACACAACACTGTCTGTGAGGGAGTTTTTAGCCAGTTAACAAATAACTGAATTGGAAAGTCCTCCCTACCCACTTGATCTGGTCCCCAATGACTTTTTTCTTTACGTGAAGATAAAGGAGATATTGAAAGGAAGATATTTTGATGACATTAAAGACATTAAGAGTAAGATGATGATAGCTCTGATGGATATTCCAGAAAAAGAGTTCTAAAATTGCTTTGACAGGTGGACTAGGTGCTAGCATGAGGGCATAGCTTCCCAGGGGAGTACGTAGAAGGTGATTATAGTGATATTCAGCAATGAGGTGTGCAGTACTTTTTCTATGATGAGTTCGTGAACTTAATTGTCAGATCTCATATCTACAGCATTGATGATGTGTCAATACACAAGTATTAATTTAGTGTTTTGAGTGTAAATTTTTATAAGTTCTATAACTGTTATCATTCAAAATGTATAAGCAATTTGACCAAGCAGTTTTACTTCTTGGTCCCTCATTTAGAGTTGCATTCTCTAGTGTTAATAAAGGTACTCTTGCATATTTGCTACTGCAGTGTGTGGACTGAAATATTCCCTGTAGAATCATTAAACAGTTCATTATACTATGGAATCCATCTGGCAGCCATTCATCCAGAATGAAATCAATCTATGTGTACTATGATGGGAAGATTTTTCTGACATAGTTTGGGTTAAAAAAAAGGTCAACTTTTGAATAAGGCTTCTAGCAAAAGCACCATATATGAGGCCCCGCCCCCAAAAGTTGGATTATCTTTTGGAGGGTGGGCCCCTTGTAGTGTACTAGGAGCTTGTTCCTGTAGATCAAAAAGTCAATCAAAGATTTTATCTGGAGGTTTTGACAAGGTTGCATGACAGTTTGCAAAAGAAAGTCCCAAGTTGTGGCAAATAGGTGACTGATTCTTTCATCATGACAACATACCTGCCCATACCACACTGAGTGTTCAGCAGCTTCTGACCAAAAACAGCATGACCCTTATGCCCCATGCTCCCTATTCACCTGATCTCACCTTGAGCGATGCTTTTTTGTTTCCCCAGATGAGAAAAAGTCCTCAAAGAAGAATACTTTGCCAATATAGAAGAGGTGAAACAAAAAAACAGCAGAAGCACCAAAAAAAATCAAAATCGATTAGTTCAAAAACTGTTTTGAGCAGTGCAAAAAGCATCTTGATAGATGTATTGCATCAAACAGAGAGTACTTTGAAGGTGACTGAAGTCTAAACATGTAAGACTAAATACACAATTTTATTAATAAATTTCATTTTTTGAGAAGGTCTTCCCGTGTGTGTGTGTGTGTGTGTGTTTGCTTCTACCCTGTATGCATAAAGTATACCACAGTGGCAGAGTGCGCTACATATATATGTATACATTTCTATTTGTTTATTATATGCATTTATGTGTTTAGGTACACATTTATGTATTACCTTTATATTTATAAATTCATAAAGATATATATTTTTTATATATTCACATATGTTGTATATTTCTAAATTTAAAATAGACAAAGGATACCCAAAATATATACACATTTTAAGAAAGGAAATACCTGTATTAAAATTGTAATGCTCAATATATACTGATAACAAAAG
This sequence comes from Carlito syrichta, assembly GCF_000164805.1. Classification (NCBI taxonomy): domain Eukaryota; kingdom Metazoa; phylum Chordata; class Mammalia; order Primates; family Tarsiidae; genus Carlito; species Carlito syrichta. Next base: position 309,644 of record NW_007259211.1, read on the forward strand.
ATGAATACAAGCCACGTTTGACTTCTGTAATTACAAGGGGTGCTCAAAATGGTTGCCATCAGCATCCAGACACTTCTGATTATGGTGGGCCACTGCAGGACTTGTTGTTCAAGGCCTCCTGGATCTTCCCTTGTGTACATCACATAGAGAACCATGCATCTCAAACTTAGCACAAATGCATGCAGTTGTTAGGCGTATTGGAGGTTCTGTTGCATACTTATGCCTCCATTGTTGTACTTCCATAACGCTCTCAAATTTCAAATACTGCTTCAAAATGGTCTTGTGCTTCTTGAACAATGACTGTGCTTCTGCCATTTTCTTTGAATGTCCTGCCTGTTGCATGGTGACACTAGCATTCATGTGACTAATGCCATTTTTGAGCAAACATCATACTGCATTTTGCTATTGTAATTCAATTCAACTTTAAAATGTAATATATCAATTACATCTCTTAGCATGTGTATGCATTTTTGTTATTCCCAGGATTTATGTGTATACACACATGGGGTCTTGAAAAAGTTTATGAAAAATGTGTATTATGAAAAATCTATAATGGATTTAAAAAATTTTTGCAGCAAAATGAACTTGTACTAACTCTATGTTTGAGGTGCCAAGAAGGATAAGACACCAGTTTGAAAAGAGCAGAGCTTTCAATGGAAACTTTAAACCAGTGGGATCCACCACCTTGAGCACCCGAGCACTCCTCCAGGGAGCCTGAGGTTGGGCCTAAACTCCTGGCTGCTGTCCCCTCTGCCAGGACCTACCTGCAAGCACTACCTGCAGGCCTAGAGACTGGCTTTCTCAGCCCATTGCAGTCACCAACAACATAATGCACCCTGCTTGAAACCCAGAGAATTGTCCTTCTATTGCAGATCCCATCGCCCATTCCACACTGGCTCTGCAGGAGCCTGAAATCTACCCACCTGCCTGGTCCCTTGTTGCCATTACTGGCATTTGAGCAAGCAACCTGGAGGCCCCAAAATCAATCTGCTGGTAACTGCCAACACAGGTGCCAGTGTATACTGCCTGGGACACAGAAATAAGCATGCTTAGCTCATCACTGCTACCATTGGAGGTGGAGACTGACCCACCTGGCATCCTAGTCCCCAGCCCAACTTCGTCACAGTCTCCACTAATAACTGTAACTTAATCCATATAGAAAATTGCAGATAGCACTAATGCTTTTTGCAGCCACGGAAATCATAGAGAGACTATTGCAAAGCACTCAGAATAATACCAATGCCAACACCTTGCCCACCCAACATCATGGATGCCTCTTCAGGAAAAAGTCCTCCCTTGTGAAAGTAAATTCAAAAATAGGAAGAAGCAACTGTTACACTGGATGCACAGATACCAATGTGAGGACACAGAAAACATGTCAAAATGAGGAAATATGACACCTCCAAAGGAACACAATAATTATCCAGTGGCAAATCTTAATAAAAAAGAAATCTTTGAAACTCCACAGAAAGAATTCAAAATCTTGATTTTAAAGAAATTCAGTGAGATATAATGAGAATCCTGAAAAAAGCAATATAAAGAAATCAGGAATACAATTCAGGATATGAACGAGAAGTTTACCAAAGAGACTAATATTTTAGAAAACCACCAAATATAAATTCTGGAAGTGAAGAGTTCCTTGAAGGAAATATAAAATACATTTGAAAGCATACACAATAGACAATATTAGGCAAAAGCAAGAATCTCAGAACTTGAAGACAGGTCTCTTAAAATAATCTAGCCAGACAGAAATTAAAAAAATAATAAGAATGAGCAAACCCCTCATGACACTTTGGACAAAATGGAGCAAGAAACTTTATGAATTATCACTATCCTTGAAGGTAAAGAAACAAAGAAAGGATTGGAAAACATATCTAACAAAATAACAGATACAAACTTTCTATATCTAGCAAGAGATTTATACATTCAGATGCAGGAGTCTCATTGATCCCCAGGCAGAGACAGATTTCTCACTGGGGAATGACAGCACTTTGGCAGAGTCTGGTTAAAGCTGCTGATTTGCTGTTTGCTATCAGCGTAGATCACGTGTAACCTGCAGGGAAACACTCCAGTAGTCTTTCTGTCTTCCTGTACTAACAGATTGCAAGAGGACCCAATAGTCCTTAGTATAAATTTAGGTACATCTATATGTGTATGTTCATGTGTGTGTTTGTGTTTTTGTATGTTTTAAAGATGCTTGTTTGATACCTATGTATTTATATATATATTTCCTGTACATATGTATGTTTACGTATGTAATTATATATGATACTATATTTATTTATGTATTCATCTGTGTGCCATATTTCTCATCTGTATGGAGAAAGACTACCACTGAGTGGAAGACAGAGCTATAAAGTTGTATGTATAATATCAACATTTTAAATTTCATTTTAGATGTTGATGCTTGTATTTTAATATGTTACATATTTCTTTTTATACTTAAAATACTCACATGTGTATGCATGTCTGTTTATAATTTGCTATATCCTTGTTGGTGCCTATATGTGTGAAATACTCCAGAAAGACAGTTGCACTTCACTATTCCTTGAGAGCAGCAATTCCAGCACCCTGAAATGCCATTGTTATTCCTCTGGTCTGCTAGGAGGAAGCAGCTGTACATTAAACTGTGGGTGTCAAAGTCATTTGTTTCCTTGGTGTCTGGGCAAAGTTGAGTTCCTGCTCTAGAAGGAAGTACAGAGAGTTGACTGGCAGTCTGGGGACAAATGGTGAACAAAAGCCTATGGTACCAGGTAATATCAAGTGGTCTTCCACTCAAGTCTTCTCTGGTCGCTGTCTCTCCAAGATTTAGGGACAAAAGAGACCAGGGTTTTTGGCATGGTCGTGTACCTCTCATCCTCAGTCTGAGTCCAACTGAAAATATAGCAGAGCTTCTGGCCCAAGACAGATGTCTGCACAGGAATCAGGGCTCTGTGAAAATTCCTGGCATGCACAGGCACTGTTCACGACAGCCATGATGCTAACAACGGCACCACACAGTCTGGTCACTAGTTTGTCCAACAGCATCACTCACTCATCCACCTTGGCTAGCACTGTCTGATAGCCTGCCTCTCATCTGGTTTTCCTCACCTGCAACCTATGTTGGGTACAGAAGGATTTTACAAGCCAGACCTATGTTTTCCATGCTTAGAATTCTTATAAAAGTGGCCTTGAGCACATGGCTCTATGAGTATGTCCAACTCAGGTGGTCAACAAACCTGTATGTAGGTTTCTCTAAATCCATCTGGAAATGATGGAACAGACTTACTCAGGATTGTTGTAGCCTTCAGCATCTGGAGCTCCATTCCTGGCACCCAGAAGCTTCCAGTGGCCATTAGTGCAGCTTTATCCTGGCTTGGCTGTCCTTCCAGTTTAATACCATTTTACCTCACCCACACCTGCAATGTCACCAGCCTAACCTGGAGCTCATACCTTTTATTAATTTTTAGTTTTTGCTTCTCTAGGAAAAGCCTCTTTTTCACCTACCCATATTGAAACACCATTGCCTACACCAACCCTTAGGTTTTTTTTTTTAAAAAGCACCTTTTTTGATTGAAAAATTTGAAAGAAGTGGACAGCTTTCCCACTGGAGGATGATGGCACAGTGCGTGGTATATGTATACGTGTATATATGAGGGGGATCCAAGCAAACCCAGAATTATTTTTTGGAGTGTGAGCTCCTTGTAGTACAGGCTTTCTCCACTAGATAAGTGTTCTAGGATCCCATTGACATCAGTGTACCAGCTATCATTGGGGTGAGGGACCGTGTTTAGCTTCAATGAATTTTTTTGGAGATTCTTCCAACAAGTTTGCCTATTTCATGATGGGTGATATACAAGAACAACCACACTGCACAGAGTATTCAGTAGTTTTTGACCAAAACCAGCATAACTCCTGTGCCCTACCCTCCCTATTCATCCAGTCTTGCCCTGAATGATTTTTCTTAGATTCCCTGGATGAAAAATGTCCTCAAAGGGAAATGTTTTGCTGATGTGGAAGAGGTGAAACAAAAAACAGCAGAAGTACTAAAAGGCATCAAAATTCACAAGTTCCGAAACTGTTTTGAGCAGTGGATAAAGCATCTCCATAGGTGTATTGCATCAAATGAAGAGTACTTTGAAAGTGACCGAAGTTTAAACATGTAAGAATAAACACACACAATTTTTAATACATAAATTCCAGAATTTTAAAAGTCCCACTCCATATAACATATGTGTGTATATCTGATCTGTGTGTGTATGTATACATGTATGTGTGCATATATACATATGTATAGTTTTCTTCTCTCCTGTATGGAGAAAGACCTCCACAAGTGGCAAGTGGCACTATAAAGTTTTATGCATAAATATCTGTATTGCATTTTTATTTTTATATGTTAATACATACATTTACATATATCTCATGCTACTTTTTATATCTGGAAATGTCTACATTGATGTGTATGCATATGTTTCTTTCTCTTTATGTCTTTGTGCATATTATGCATGGAAATCTCCAGAATGATGAATTTTGCTTCACTGATTCTTTAGAGCATGATTCCAACACACTGAGATGCCTCCAAGTGTTATTATTCTGGTTTCCAGGGAAGGCACAGCTGTGCATTGAACTCTGACAGGGCCATTTCTTTCCTTGGTGTTTGGGAGAAGTTGAGTTCCTACTCCAGGAGAGATCACAGCTAGGGAACTGGTTTTTTGCAGTGAATGAGGGTGCCAAAAGTCTATGGGACCAGAATTTTTTGGTTGTTACCTCCACAAGATTCTAAGACTAGAAGATACAGGGCTTTTTACATGGCCATTCACTTCTTATTCTAGCCTTGGAACCAAGGTGCAGCCCTAGGCTAGCAGAGGTCTTGGCCTAAGGCCAGATGCCAGGCCCAAGGTTTCTGACAGTGTAGCATCTCAGCTTGCACAAGCAGTTTACATTCACAATGATGGACCTGCCTAACTTCACCAGTCAGACATAGGTTAGCCGCTGACATCAACTCTCCATCTGGGTTGGCAGTGTCTAACAGTTCACTCTGACCTGGCTTACTTTGCTTGCCACTTACTTTGGAGTTTAGAAAGGTTCATCAAGCGAGACCTCTGTTTTCCATGGCTAATATACTTACGGAAGAGGCTTCCGGCACTTAATTCCAAGGTTATTTTCAATCCAGGTGCTTTACATTCTGATTGTAGGTTTCTCTAGAACCAGCTGGAAATGGTCAGGAGAAGCTCACTCAGGACTGCGTAGCCCTCAGCAACTGGGGCCACGAACCTGGGCCCTAAAGTACCCAGTGGCTATCAGTGCAGTCCTAACCTGATCTAGCTGTCTTTCCGGCCCAGTATCATTTTATCACACCCACACTTGAAATGCTCCCAAACAATCCTGGGAGTTAAGACTTTCTTTTGCCTAGTTTTTTTTTTTTTTAAGTATTTTAAAAACTCTTTACAGAAAGCCTCTTCTCCACCTACCCAATCTAGGATACCATTCTCTGCACCCACCTTAGATGCTCAAAGTAAATGTACCTATGGAGATATGTCTGCTCATGTCCTCTTTCCACTTTTTAATGAGGTTATTTGTTTTCTTCTTCTTGAATTGAGTTCCTTGTAGATTCTGGACATTAGTCCTTAGTTGGAAGCATAACTTGCAAATATTTTCCCATTCTGTAGATTGTCTATTTACTCTGCTGATTGTTTCTTTTGCCGTGCAGAAGCTTTTTAGTTTAATTAAATCATAATTGTCTCTTTTTGGGTTTGTTTTATTTGCTGTTGATGTCTTAGTCATAAATTTGTTTAGGCCAATACCCAAAAGAGGAGTTTTTCCTAGGTTTTCTTCTAGGAGTTTTATCGTTTTGGGTCTTACACTTAAGCCTTTACTCAGTCTTGAGCTAAGCAGCTAATAGCAAAAGAAAACACATTCAACATCACTAATCATCAGGGAAATGCAAATTAAGACCACAATGAGATATCATCTTATACCAGTCAGCATGGCTTTTTTTTTTCTTGAAAGTGGGATTTATTGAGAGGACAGAAAAGCTCCCATGGTGGGAGGGGACCTGAAGGGGTTGCCCAGCATGGCTATTATTAAAAAGTAAAAAAACAGCAACAACAAAAAAATAGATGTTGTCATGGATGCAAAGAAAAGGGAAAGCTTATGCACTGATGGTGGGAATGTAAATTAGTACAATCTCTGTGGAAATAGGTATGGAGATCTCTCAACAAAAATAGAACTACCATTTGACCCAGCAATCCCACTACTGGGTATCTACCCAAAGGAAAATAAATCATTATATAAAAAGATACCTGCACTTGTATGTTTATTGCAGCACTATACATAACAGAAAAGTCATGGAACCAACCCAAGTGTCCATCAGTGGTTGATTGAAAAAAGAAAATGTATATATGTACCACAGAATACTATTCAGCTACAAAAAGAATGAAATCATGTCCTTTGCAGCAATATGGATGGTGCTGGTGGCCATTATCCTAAGTGAAATAACTCAGACACAGAAAATCAAAAACTATATGTTCTTACTTATAAGTGGAGCTAAACAGTGGGTACACATGAGCATAAAGATGGAAATAATAGAAGCTAGGGACTCCAGAAGAGTGAGGGAGGGAGGTAAGGGTTGAGCAGTGTTCACTATGTTGGTGATGGATACACTAGAAGCCCAAGCCTCACCATTTTGCAATATGTACATGTAACAAACCTGCACATATACCCTCTGAATCTAAAGATAAAAAAGGAAATGCCAGATTGAAAGACTAGGAGATGTGGAGCACTTTCTTACTAAGGGTGATGGTACTTGGGCTGGGTTTGCTTCAAGTCTCTGGCCTAGAGCTGTCTTGATGGCCTCTGAGTTCCTCCCTCCATTCTAGTTCATTCACAGGAAGAAGGCAACTGGTTCTACACTGTCCTGTGCAGTTTCCAGTCACTTGCGTGGGCTCCTGATGCAACTGTGTGATTTCTGGGTCAGAGGCTGCGTCTTTACAATCAGTTATACTCAGAGAGCTTTATGGGTCATGTAATACCCTGTACCTGCAAAGCAGTATGCTCAGGGGTGTGAGTGGGTGTCTGTGTATAAATCTGAGTGTCTGTGTATGTGAATGTTTGTGGGGTGTGTGTGTGTGTGTGTGTGTGTGTGTGTTTAAATATGTGTGTATGTGAAAGAGACACCCAGGTGAACCACCTACACCCTTCTTTGAGGAGCTCAGTCTGGAAGGGAGAGTAAAGCATGGCACAGATTACTAAGCTGGAACCAGACCACACAAAGGAGACAACAGAGGGAGAGATCAGGGGAGGAGATGTGAAACTTCTGGAGGGTCTGAGAAGCGAAACGATTCCACCTGGGGCAGTAGCATGTGGAAGGGTTCTGAGGAGGGAACAGCTGGAGCCAGGCCCAGAAGTTGGAAGTGCGGGCATCAGGGCAGGGAGCTCCAGATTAACTGGGGTCGGGCTCCAGCTGTTCTCGGAGAGTATGTCCTAGTGTTGGAGGCCCTGGGTGCAGCCCAGGAGGCCTGGCCCACAGACACCACTTGCCTCTCTGTCCAGGAGGTCAACTGGAGCAAGGAGGGGCATGGCTGCTTGGACTTTGCCCAGGCCATGTTGGGGACCTTGGAGACTCAGTCGAGAGGCATGATGGAAGATGGAGTGTGATGTGATGTGTTCTCAGGGCCGCCACCCCAAGCACTGACCTCCTCAAACCAGAGTCCCAGGGGAAGCTTTTGGGGGCACCAAAGGCCCATACCTGAGTGAGAACACTGAGCAACGGGAGCACACACTGATTTTGTCAACCCATGCAGCTTTATTTTCCCTTGCTTTAAAGGATCAAAGTCAGAATTCTGTGCAAATTAAAGTCCAGGCTCTGAAAAGAATCTGAGTGTTCCCTGTAGGAGCACAGCACAAAAGCAGCACATATCGCGGGTCCTAGATGCCCTCTTCTTCTGACCAGGGGACCCTGGCCATGCTCTTGGTAAAGAAGGTACCACCCACAGGTGGCCACCATGGAGCCCCATGTGACTCAGTGTCCCCTAGGCTGGAGTGTCGTCTGGGCTGGCTCCTTCTTGCATTCAAGCTGCTGTTGGCCACCTGGAGGAGCAGGGACAACTCCCACTCCAGGTCCTCAATCCTCTGAGCCACGTGGACTCTCATCACCTCCAGCTCCAAGGCCTGGTTGCTCTTCAGGGCCCAGAATCCCAGCTTCTCTCCATCTGGACCATCTGTCTTGATTGAGTTGAGTCTGTCTTCCTGCCACTCACAAGGGAGAATTCTGGGAGCCACCTGTAAAGGATAGGTATGAAAGAGAAGAGGTGACCCCTGGGGGGTCCCAGATATTCTTTCCTGAGCCCACCATGTGGCCTTAGCCATGACCTTTTTCACTCTGACACTCTCAAAGAACTGACACTGAGCCCACACTTGGGGAAATGTCACTCAGCTACCTCCAGGATAGACCTCATGATTAACCAGTGAAGACACAGTGTTCTCAGAGGTGATGTTGCCATGTTAGTGCACAACAGCCAATCATATCACTGCACAATTGTCATGGTGAATAATTGGGAACAGTTACTGCATAATTAAATCTCACTGCATTTTATAGTCCTTTACTGAATCCTGTTGTTCCCTTTCTTAATACCAAGGATATTTACACAGTATGTTTCTTTAAGAATGAAGTTCTGATGCTTTATCTTCACCAAATCACTATCCTCCAACTCTGCAGTGTAGCTGAGGACAGTCCCTGCACCTGTCCTTCCACTGTGGACCTGGCTTCATGGCTGCCCATCTGAGGTGCAAAGAGGTGGGTTTAAAGAGGAACTGACTCCTCAGCTTAGCACACACTCTTTGGAGGGAATCCACATAAATCCCAGGACAAGAATAAACCTCAGGTGCATTGAGAAGAGAACATGACAGGAATTCAGTGTCTGGGTTTGTGTTTCATGGAGATCCCACCTCTGGGCCCAGGGACCCTGTAGGACCACGAGAGACGCAAGTCCTGCAGCTCACTGGGAAGGGCATCTGTGCATCTCATGGACATTACTAGGGCCCCACCCTGCCTTGCTTGCTACAAGATACATTTTCTTTTAGTTGTTCATGAGCACAGGTTCCCTTTCTTGTTGTTTTGTCTTAAGAAAGAGATTACTTTGACCAAAGAAAGCTGATATTCCAGGTACACAACTGCCCCAAGTCCCTCCTTGGTCCCAGTGCTGGGATCACCATAGCAGGGGGTTGTTTCCTGGTGGGGAAGAGGGAAATCTGTGGTGTCTCAGGGTGTCCTGGCCCAGACGTCCACTCTGGCAAGGCTGGTGAGGTGCCAACCTGTGCCTGTCCACCATCCAGGTTCCTACCCATCTTTAGCAACTCAGGAACAAGGTTTGGATAAGTGAGGTGCTGGACTTGGGTACAAAAATCCAAGGACATTTACTGTCTAGAAGGGAGGGTTAAACATGACACATGACTGAAGTGGCAAACAGACACATGTGAAGACAAAAACACAGGCGGTGCCAAAACCTCAAGTCAGGAGACATAGTATTTTATGCAGTTTTAAAACAATGAAACTGGCAAACAAGAGACTGACTGCCAGCTTTTGCAAAGAAAGTTGTGCTTAGCTCAGTGCAGACACAACAGCATGGTAACTTCTATCTCTTGGTCTCTTTTCCTCTCTAGTCTTCCCTGTGTCTGCACCTCCAGAAACTGGATTTGGGTCCAGGGCAACCTGAATGGAAGATGTAGTTTATGGAAAGTTCCTGGTTCTAGAAGCATGTAGTTTAGGCTATAAGAGCAACAGTGACTTTTAGTGTTCCCTTTCCATGCCCTTCCTCAGCATTTCCAGACAGTGAATTTACTAAGAGAGACGCGACCCAAGCTGAGAGTGTGGGCTTCCCTGTCTCCAGCACTAGCTCTAAGGCTTCATGGTTTAGCTTTCCATTCACCAAACCTGGCACTGATTGGTGGACATTCTGATGAGAGCTGGTTGTTCTGATCCCAACCCCTCCCTGTGGAAAAGACCATGACCCCATGCTACCCAACCCTGTGGACACCTTGAGAATGAAGATGTTAGTCTGTTTGGCTTACCACAGATGATCTGCCTTCACCTAGAGGCAGTGGGTCTGGTCTGGCCTCCTCTTTCCAGAGCTCCAGGGCTTGAGTACTCAGCAGGAAGAACTCCTTATACAACTTGTCCACAGTATCTTCCACCTGCCATATCTTTCTCTAGAAACAAGGGCATATGGTCATCATTACTTTTACTTTTATTATAGTCTCATCAAACATGTATTGCACTTCTTATCCATGACAGGTAACAGGTTCAGTTCTGGACATATGGAGTCAAAACTGGGTGCTTCTTTGAGAGACCTCAGAGCCTGAAGACAAGGTGAACCAGACCAACAGTCTGACACAGCAAAGCAGCAAAGGCTACTGTGGAGAGAGGCACATGCTGCAGGAGCTGGTGCTGCTGCAGGAGCAAAAGACAGGACATCTAACCCAGGTAGGGTGGTCAGGAAGAACTTTTGGGAAAAGAGGATATCTCAGCCGAATCTTAAAGGACGGGCAAGAGTTAACTGGGTCGAGAGTGGGAGGAGAGCATTCTAGGAAAAGGGAACAGCATGTGGGAAAACATAGACATGAGCGGGCATAGGAAGTAGTCATCTGCTCGTCTCCTATTCACCTGTCCGTCTGTTTGTCCGTCTGTCCATCCATCCATTCATCTATCCACTCATCCAGTCATCTGTCCGTCCATAATATCCATCTATGTATCCACTCACCTACCATCCATCCATTTATTCATTCATTCATCTACCCATTCACCCATCCACCCACCTCTCCATCTACCCATTTACTCATCCAGCCATCTGTTCATCTATATAGCCACCTGTTACCCACCCATTTACCCATACACCCACCCCTCCATCCATTTATCCATTCATCTACCCACCCAGTTATCCATCCATCCATCCATTTGCTCACCCATCTATCCATCCATTCACCCATCCACCCACCCATCCATTCAGCCACCTGTCCATCATCAATCTACCCATTTACTCATCCAATCATCTCTATTCATCCACCATCCACTTAATCTACTCATGCACTCACCACTCACACATCCATCCAAACATCACCCTTTCATCCATCTATTCATCTATCCCTCCTCCACTCATCCATCCACCCATTCACCTCTCCATCCATCTGTCCATCCATTAACCCATCTACCTATCCATCCATCTAACCACCTGCCCATCATTCATCCACCTATCTACTCATTCAACAATCTGTTCCTCTACATCCATCCACTACCCACCCATTTACTCATGTACTCACCATTCACTCATCTGACCATCCATCCACCTCTCCATCCATCCATCCATCCATTCATCCAACCACTTATCTACCCATTCACCCATCCGTCCATTAAGAAAGAAAGACATCGCACATGCAGCATGTATCATGACAATCGTTAGTTCTGGGACTCCTTTAATAAACATCTGTGGAGTTTGAAGTCTATCAAGAAAGACAGACACAGGGCAAGAAATTACATGTGATGAGGGTTGCCTGAGTAGAGTTCAGGTTCCTGTGGGAAGTAGTCAAAGTTCAGTTTGGCAGTAGCTAAAATTTGTTTGGAAAAGTAGAAGATGAGGTTAGAGAAATGGGGGTGGTGTAGGGACTGGGGACAGCAGGCCATTCAGGGCCTTTGTCCTCTTCTTGCATTGTGGGATTACCTAAAGGCTGCTACAGCAAGGCCCTTCTTATTAATAGAACCCTTGCTCTTGTGGGAGTGTCAGTGAGCCCAGACCCTCTGCCCCCCCCCCAAAAGCTTTCAGACTCTCTTGCAGATAGTGGTAATCATCTGGCTAAATTTTGGACAATGAGACACATAAAAAAGTTGTTGGGGAGTTGGATTTTGGAAAACCTCTTTGGGAAGGAAGTTACTAAGTTCCCTTTTCATCTCCTGCCTTTCCAGCAGCTGCCTTGCAACCATGGGTGACGATGAAGATGGAGGTCATGTGCTAAGGGTTATGAAGCGGAAAGATAGAATAATCCTGAAATTTTGTAGATCACCATGGATGCTGATGGGTTTGCTTTTGAACATATTGAAGTGAAGCCACCTGTGGAGAGTCCCATGAGCTAATACAACACTAACTACAAGGTGATCTAAGCTGCCAAGGAAAGTCAAATCTTTGCTTCAAACATAAAATGGCAGATAAAATAAGACACACACGCACAGTCATTTGTGAAAGAGAGCGCTCCAGATATCAGAGCTGAAGAGACAAACCAGGAGCAGGAGAGAGGTGGATATGTGGGCCTTCCTCTTTAGACACTGAGGTGAAAATTCTCACCTTGGGAGGCGGAGAGGTGGTGAGCACCATTTATGTGTTTAGGTCCAGGGCTGCCTGAGAAAAGTCTGGACCCAGGAAGTGGCTGTCCCTTCCCTGAACTTGGCCTAAAAACCTTTATCAGGTCTGTCGACATGGACCTGTAGCTGAGTAGGCTCCTTGTTCAAGGCTATGGTTGTAAAAGAGTTGTTATAAGAAATTGGAGCATGAGGCCACATGCCACAGGAGGCCAGGGCCCTAGAACAGGATTGGAAACATCCAACCCCACGGAGTGTGAGTAGAGACAGGCACAGCAGCCACACAAGGAGGTCTGCACAGAGCGAAATCCCTTTGAAGATGAGCTCATGGGAGAAAATGCAAAACCCACCAAGAAACCCAGTGACGTGAGAGTCAGCCGACACCATCACCACCACAACAAGACAGGAAACCAAAGATAACAGTGAAGTCTGGGCATTACTGTTGTATAATCACATCTAAGTGTGAAGGCAGATAAAAGGAGAAATAGAATTCACAAAACAGAAAAACTGTGGAAAAATAGAGAAACTCTAGAAATGGAAAATAAAGTCAATAAAATGACAATGTGATTGGTGGGTGACAGTCCTGTCTACGGTGACTTTGCAGAGGCTTTTGAGGAATCCCCTGGGATGCGGCACTGAGGTGAACCGACTGGAAACATACAGATGGGAGGTCGCGGAAGAGGAGATTTTATGGATGGCCCTGCGGTATCCGCCAACAGGTGGTACTTGTGGCACACAAGTTTATTCACATGTCTGTGCCGTGTATGTTTTGTGGTCTCAGCCACTGAGTCACCAGGCTGGAATTGCTCAGCTCCCTGCACAGAGGTGCTGGGTTTGTTGTGTGTATTCCCTGATAGCAGCCTCTAAGTTAGGGGCATGGGAGCTTGAGGAAAATCTCCTCTTCCGCGACCTCCCATCTGTATGTTTCCAGTTACCTCAGTGCAGCATCCCAGGGGATTCCTCAAAAGCCTCTGCAAAGTCACTGTAGACAGGACTGTCACTCACCAATCACATTGTCATTTTATTGACTTTATTTTCCATTTCCATTTCCATTTCGGGAGCTTGAGGAAAAATTGTCCTATGCCCCATTTGTTTCCTGAGGTCTGGCAGAATGACACACTAGAATTTGAGTTTTCCTTGGATGGAGCTCCCTCCCCTCTCCAAGGCTCACAGAGCACATCTGAGGATGGACAGCAAGAGAAAGTTGTGCCTGAGGGCCACTGTGATGACCGTGGGTGCCTGGCTCCCCAGAGGTTCTCACTGAGTAATTGATGAGTCTCCTTCTCCTCTGCTTGGGGCTTGGGCTCCGGTGTGATTCTCCATGTATTTGGCAAAAAGAAAACTAATCATGGTTTAGTTCCTGGGAAAGATGGATAGTACAGTCATGAGCCATGTGGATGCCAGTGGCTTTCCATGCCTTGCGGCCCCATTCTATCCTGGATATCCACTGTGCTTGCTACTTCACCCTCATGAAGAGGGACAGGGAAGAGATGTTCTTCCCACAGAAAGAGTTTCCCTGTCTGTCTTCATCCCAGGACACATGAGGCAGTAAAGCCAGGAAAACCCACACCTAGAGGTACAGCCACTTGATACTCAGTGGTTGGGCAAAAATGTGGAGCTCCAAGGCTGCCCTGCTGATGAAGACAGGTCTCAAACTGCCATTCCCTTTTCTAGTTCTTTCCATATCACATCTGCTCTTGTATCTTTTAATTAAAGAGAAAGAAAAGCAAAAATATGCCAGAACAAAAAATTCTCCAACTTCTGATTTTCTAATTGTAAAAGGTAACACCTGCTTGTGTAGAATATTAGTAACCACAACATTTAAACATTTGCATTAATGTTGCCTGGGACCCACTGAGGTAGATGGCTTGTCTCTGGGCCTGCACCCTTGCCCTGTAATTCTGTGGTGCTCTCCTACCTTGTCTGGTGTTTTTTTCTCATCCCTTGACCTGGGCTCTACTACCTGACTTGCTTTGGCCATGAGGCTAACGTCACAGTTTGCCAGTTCTGAGCCTGGATCTCAAGCAGCCTTTTGTAATAGTGCCATCACAATGAGAAGGACATGCCCAAGCTAGCCTGTGCCTGAGAGAAGGAGGAGAGATCCTGGCACACAGTTTTCCCAGCTAAAGTGCTCTAGGCAAACCCAGTCTAGAGCTGGGTCCAGGCCAGAGATGAGCCAGTCCAGATCAACTGAGCCTCCACACATGGGAGTAGTAGATAGTCACTGCTGAGGGTTTGTGATGTTTGTCCTGTAGCAAAAGCTAGCTGCATGACACACCCCATGTCCAGCCCACCATTTCAGACCTTTCGCTTTCAGTCTCTCTCCCTCCCCTAAGTCAATCTTTTCCTCACTTCTACAGCTCTGCTCTCACCTGCTACTGCTTTCTCTCTTTTATGAAGTACATTACTTATTTCTGAAATAATGGCATCCATGCAATTCTCTAGTCTCATCTTTTAATTTAATGACATCAAAAATTCTCAGAGGATTGCCTGAGTTCAGGAGTTCGAGGTTGCAATGAGCGTGATTATGTCACTGCACTCCAGTCTGGGTGACAGAATGAGACACTTACTAAAAAAATAAAAAATAAAAACAAAGTTCTCTCTAACATTATTCTTAGTAAAGCCATTATTCATGATATGACTCTACTATAATTCATGAAACTCTTATATTGGAAATTTAGGCCATCTCTATAATTTTAATACAAAAAATTGCAATGAGTGTGTCTCTTCATGTTTGCCTGTATTTTAAAATCATTTTTCTTGGAGAGATTTTTAGAATTTAAGTTAGTGAGTCAAAGGGAATAACTATTTAGAGACGTTGACACATTGCCACATGGCTTTCTAGAGAGGTTTTAACTTTTCACTCTTGAAGGAAACCATAATATTGCACCCCAAATTATCTTTTTTTAGTATATTTTGAGATAGCTCTTCAGAGGGCCTAAAAACAGAAGAAGCCCTACAATGCCATCTTTAGTGGAAGAATTTGCATCTGTAGAGGATCTACATTGATGCAACCAGCCTTGGAGGCCCTCCTTTTTCTGGGTCTAAGGAAGATGAACTGAGAGTTGGATGCCTTCAGAGGTCTGAGAGAAATATTTATCACCATGGCCTGAGGGCTGCTGCTGTGAGGTCTCCTCTGCATAGTAAGATGGCCTTGACTTGGTGAGCCAGGCCTTCCCTTCTTTCCTCCTAGAACCTGCCTGTCTTGCTGCCTCCAAGACCCTATTCTTTCTGAGGATGGTATAATAACCTTAAACCTCAGCCATCTGACCTCATACTTTGTGTGTAACTCCTAGGTTCATATGCATGTTAGAAATAAATGTGCATGCCTTTTTCTCCTACTGATTTGCCCTTTGTCAGTTCATCTTCAGAGGGTAAAAAGCAAGTTTTCCCTCTTCTCCTCACACTGTTAGAGCCACTTATGTGTTTTCTAATAAAACAAAAGTATCTACGAATGGTAAGTTTTTGACCTAACAAATTCTATTTTATGCTATTATGTGGTCATATCTATAGTTGCTTTCTTTTGGAATTCTTCCATTTTTTGAAAATTATTTTAAAACCTCATAAGCTCCCACTTTTTGCCCTTAAGAATATCATAGACAATCAATAAATACTTGTTGATTGAATGAATGATTCTCTTTTTTTTTTTTTTTGAGTTGGAGTCTTACTCTGTCACCCAGACTGGAGTGCAGTGGCTGCTCCCGGCCACCGCAGCCTTGACCTGCTGGGCTCCGGCGGTCCTTCCGCCTCAGCCTTCCAAGTAGCTGGAACTACAGGCGCGTGCTACCACGCCCAGCTGATTTTTTTTTAAATTTATTGTAGAGATGAGGTCTCGCCTGCCCAGGCAGGTCTCGAACCCGCGGGCTCAGGCAATCCACTCACCTCAGCCTCCCAAGGTGCGGGATTACAGGCTGAGCCACCGAGCCCGGCTGAATGAATGATTCTTTACCAATATTCTTCAATCCTAATTTATTTCTCCATACAATATCCCTTCCAGCACTTTGTCTCCAACCTTGTGTTTGATTTCTGTCTCTGGGAGTTGCCTACGTCATGTTGGCAAGACAGCTGGACAGGGCAGAGTCTTGCAGGTGTGAAATTAGAGCGCACAAACTGAAAACTTTTGGAACTTTAAATGTCTCTGAGCCTTGAAAGGAATGTGGCTATGCAGCTTGAGATATGTGACAGGCAGCTGCAACATCTGCCTTTTATTTTTTTCCTATAAGTAATTAGGAAGACCAAGTGGTGCCAGAGACAAGACACCCTTGTGGCCAGGTGTTCGAGAGCAGCTTAGGCAACAAAGCAAGAACCATCTCTACAAAAAATTAACAAATTTAGCTGAGCATGGTGTTGCACCCCTGTAGTTCCCAGCTACTCAGGAGACAGAGGTGGGAGGATCACTTGAGCCCAGAAGTTGAATACAGTGAACAATGACTGTGCCACTGCACGCTAGCCTAGGCAACTGAGTGAGACCCTATCTCTCCCAGAAAAAAAGACCCCCTTCAGATCACTACCTCACCTCACAGAGTAAAAAAGTAATCTTCCTTGGAATGTAGGAATCTGTAACAAATCAAATCACTGTTAAATATGCACTGGCCCTGTGTGGAAAATGTAATCTTGCTAAAAGTTCTCTGTGTCTACCTATATACGTGAAATCTTAACTTCTCCACTTTGGAACTGGCTCCATTTGTTTGGAGTCAATATTTCCTGGGTGGTTTTCCTCAAGGTTTGTACTAGAATAAACGATACTACCATATTTTCTGAATCTCATTATTTAAGGTTGACATTTTGGCAGTTCCAAAGGAACTAAAAGTGACCTCAGGGGATCCCCATCACTTCTCTTGAAGCTGGGATCAGCACAGTGGTGTCAGCATTAGCTACTCTGTCACCCGATCTCACCAGAGTCAGCAGGGATCTCTGGGAAGGTCCTTAGGCTCCAATCTTCTGGCTTGGTTGAGTCTTGACTTTATCTAAGCAGGGCTGGAGCTGAAGCTCCACTGCAAGTTCAGGGTCTGCTTGTTATTCTCTAGAGATTCTGCTAATCACAGATTTGCATTTTTTATTTTTCTCTGAGGTTAAGATTTTGTTTGGAATTATTCCTTAAAGTGTTACAACTTTTCCTCTCATTTAAAATTTTGGTTAGGTACAAAACAGTTTCTCTCTGAAAAGAGGAAGTAAATCCTTGTGACAAGCAAGCAAAAGATTTGTAATCTGCCAAACTGGAGAGATTCTGAAGTTTGGTTCAATAGACAAATCTAACTTCTTCTTGAGTGACCCAAATTATAAAAGTCTCTTTAAGTATGAAATAAGTCTTAAAGACATGAGATACTGTTCCTCCTGGCCAAAAGGCATCTTAGGACTTGAAGTCTAGCAGGAGTATCAGAGCTAATCACCTGCGACATGAAATGGTCTCACAGGGAACCCCTCAAGGAAAACAGACAGTAACCTTGCTTAGTCTGGTGGACACACACGAAGGTTGACCACCAGTGCCTTAAGCACCCAAGTGCCTTCTGACCACAAAGACATGTCAAAGAAGATATGAGTCAATGTGGCACTTTGAGGAGCTGTTCCCACAAGCAGCACACTCAGTCCAAAGCACCTCTCACTTTGTCTCTTGGTCATTCAAAAGGAAAGTGCACGTTATGGGTGATCATCCTTCTAAGGCTTAGTTTTCCTCTTTTAGTAGACATCTGCCATTAGAAACACCGCCTGAATTCACGTTTAACACTTACAGTGCCCCTTCATGCAAATATTTAGAATAACAGTCTCACATAACTCGAGGAATCCTGAATTACAATGTCCAAAATCGGGTGCATTTTAAATATCTAAATTAGTTTATTTGCACACTCAACTTTAAAAAGCTGGCCCTGAAGTAAAACAAAATAACTGGGAGACCTATTTTCAATGTTAATTAGAAGCTTCTAAGAAGTCATTCTGCAAAAAGTCATGTCTTTGCCAAAAGATTGAAACAATTTCCGAATTGAAAAAGACTGCCAAAATTTCTCCCCCTCCCTCAGCTTCCTTCTCTTTTGTCATAATTTCCTCCAGACTTGCCTCCCCTCCCTCTGCCTTCTCCTTCTCCCCACCCCTCCAACCTTGTTCTGGCTCCATTTGGGAATACCCTATGTCCAGTAGAGAGGAACCTGCCTTGGCTTACCAACCATGGGCAAAGTAAAACTTAAAGGCATAGTTAATGAATTCCTGGATCCTCTGTAGGGCCCTGTTGAATTTGCTAGAAAATTCAAACTAAACATTCAAACTTGTTACCCCAGATTCTCTGATTTATATCAATTGGCTAACATGTTCATGTCAGAAAGTAAAGCCAAAGATTGACTAACAAAGGCAAACTGGAGAAAGTCTTTTGAGGACCCCTTTGGGTTTTCTGAAGTGAGTGGTGAATGGGCCTGCAGCTCTGCCAAAGCTTTACTAGATGTTATTCCCTTAGTTTCTAGAGTTGTTGATTGGAACAAAATACAACAATCCTGACAAGGACTAAACTCTGACCTTTTTCTCTTGTCCAAATTCCTAACTAAGAAGCTTGGGAAATAATGCCTGTTAAGGACTCTCCCAATAGGATTTTTATTGCCCTATATACTGAAGTTTGTTTTCCAACCTGACTTTGGTATAACATCACACAACAGATAAAGAAGGAAATAAAAGCAAAGCTGTGTCTTGGGACTCCCTGGCTCTGGAAACCTGGTGAGACACTTACTTATTCTTTCTGAAGTCTGTCACATATAAGGCTTAATCTATATGTCAAGAAACTTGGAGTTTTCCCACCCCCTTATCTCCGTAAGTCATCTCCTCTACTGTTTTTTAAAATTCCTTAAGTAGGAACTGCAAATAGCCTGTCAGGAAGTCTTTGAATAGACCTATCAGCTTCAAGCCCCTGCTTGGAGATGTCCTGCCTTCCCAGGTTCAATCAGTGTAAATCTTATATATATTGATTTATGGTTTTTTTTTTTTTTTTTGGTAACTTCTGCCTCTTTAAAATGTATATCATCAAACTGCAATCCAATCATCCTGGACACATACTCTTAAGACTTCTTGGGACTGTGTCCCAGGCCTAGACACTCACATTTGGCTCAGAATAAACATCTTCAAGCATATTTGATTGAAATTGAAATTTTTGCTTTGTTACCGACAACATCTTGATGAGCCTATAATATGATACTGTGAAAGATTTGAAAAACATTTAAACGATATTCTGACTTATTAGAAGAAAGTTATGCTAACTTCTAAGATAATACTCTGCTTAACTGAGACTTTATCATTGAATTAGATGAATAATTGGCAATCATAATAAAGAGTCAATGTCCCAGTTGGGGCACTTCTGAAACTCATTATCTCTTTAATTTTGCCAATCAATTGTCTTACATCTTAACCAAGAAAGAAAAGGGAAAGGAAAAGGAAGTAAGACTGACCCCATCTCCTGCTTTGGAATCACTGCAAAAAGCCTAGAATGCTCAAAAAGGATTGTAGAAAATTAAAATGGAAAGAACAGCAACAGGCCAAAGAAAGAGAAGGAGAAAGAGGAGGAGGAGGAGAAGGAGAGAAAGAGAAGAACAAGGAGGAGGAGGAGGAGGAGGAGGAGGAGGAGGAGGGATGCTCTGAGGAAATAAAAGGGACCTTCTCTTTTCACCTCACTAATAACTTAGGAAACATTGAAAGTAATTTAAATGAAGAATAAACACAATCTTTTATTGACATTGGAGTTAAATTATCAGTGACAAATCCCGTCTTATTACAATGTTTCATTTCTTGAAGTTAAAAAGACAAATGGTGAGTGTAACAAGTACTTTGATATTAGCATGTAAATCTCAACCTACAGTTTTTCAGTCAGGTCCCCTACAAGGAACATATGTTTTCCTCTTGGTTCCCTCAGTCCCTGTCCATTTGACTGGGAGAGACTTTCAAAAAGTATACAGTGCCCATATCTCTTTCTATTAAGAGGGGAAATATATTTAGACTTTAGAAGGTAAAATAGAATTACTAGTTTTTTTCAAAATATTATCATCTTAATTCACAAATTGAAATCCACATTGTCAAGCAGAAAACTAAATTGCTAATAAAGAATTACATGAACTATTAAAATTAGTACATGATCAATTGTGGCTAAAAATCTTAAAATCTTCTACCAATATTGAGAAAATTATCTTTTTTTTTTTGAGTTGGAGTCTCACTCGGTTGTCCAGACTGGAGTGCAGTGGCCGCTCCCGGCCACCGCAGCCTCGACCTGCTGGGCTCCGGCGATCCTTCTGCCTCAGCCTTCCGAGTAGCCAGAATTACAGGCATGTGCTACCACGCCAGGCTGTTTTTTTGATTTATTGTAGAGATGAGGTCTCGCTGCCCAGGTGGGTCTCGAACCCGCCGGCTCAGGCAATCCACTCACCTCAGCCTCCCAAAGGTGCGGGATTACAGGCTGAGCCAACGAGCCCGGCTTTTTTTTTTAATTTTTTATTTTTTGAGTTAGAGTCTCACTCTGTCGCCCGGACTGGAGTGCAGTGGCTGCTCCCAGCCACCGCAGCCTCAACCTGCTGGGCTCCGGTGATCCTTCCACCTCAGCCTTCCAAGTAGCTGGAACTACAGGCATGTGCTACCACACCTGCCTATTTTTTTGATTTATTGTAGAGATGAGGTCTCACTAAGTTGCCCAGGTGGGTCTCGAACCCACGGGCTCAGACAATTCATCACCTCAGCATCCCAAGGCGCGGGATTACAGGCTGAGCCACCGAGCCTGGCTGAGAAAATTATCTTGACTGCAATTAAAATCCAAATAGATCTATTAAAACCTCTTCTCAACCTTAAACAACACCTTCTAATATCAGAAGCTTTGTAAGGGATAAGACCTATAATTTTGGGCTATGGAAAAGGAGGCTTGATTATTCCTTGTATAAGCCCATGCAAGGCTGCCATCTGTTCTGTAAGAAAACCAAACAGTAGAGGGTAGAGACTTTCATAGGACTTGAAAACAATTAATAACATAGTCATGTAGTCTGTCAATGTCAAGTAGTACCAAACCCCCATACTTTGTTGACTGTCATCCCAATTGAAGGTGAGTTCTTTACTGTAATAGATCTGTGTAGTAAATTATTTAGCATTCCTGTGGATAAAAGTAACCAATCTCTCTTCATCTTCACTTGGGATAACAGACAATACACATGAATGGTTATGCCTTGAAGCTATACTGGGAGTCCAACACTTATTTTCCACAAATATTAAATGAAAATCTTCTGAATGTTGACTTCCCTGATAAATCCACCTTGATGCAGTATGTAGATAATTCACTTCTCTGTTCAAGGGATAAGTAAGCCTCCAGAGAGGATGGAATCTATTTTTACAATAATTTGCTTCAAAAGGACACAAAAATCTTAAAGAAAAAAAATCTCAGTTTTGTCAAAAATGGGTAAGATATTCAGGTCACCTAATATCAAAGGAAAACTTAAAAGAAATCAAGTTCAGATAGACTAAAAAGAATATTGGTCTTTCCTACTCCCCAAATTAAGAAACAACTGAGAAGATTTTTGGTGTTGTCAGGATACTGTAGAAATTGAAATCTAAACTTCTACTTAAAACCTTAACCTTTATGTACTCTTTTAAAACAAGATAAGCCAGACGCTCTGGAGTAAACAGAAGTAAACCAGTGAACATTGGAAGAAATTTAAAATAGTTTAATAGATGCCCCAGCTTCAGGGCATCAAAATGACAATATTTCATTTTTATTGTTGTTCACAAAAATCAGGGAATGCCTTAGATGTTCTGACTTAAAAACATGGAGATCAAAATAGACCTAGACTACTATGGTCAACAGTTGGACTCTGTGGCTATAGTATTGCCACTTTCTGTGAAAGCAATAGCTGCTATTGGTCTAACTGCTCTTATTAACAATAAGTACAAACAAAGAAATAGCAACCAAATCTCCCCTCACTGTCTTCATTCCACATTCTGTGGAAGCGCTTCTAAGCTCGTACCACACTCAACACAATTAGTTAGTAGGCTGGCTTCTTATGAAATTATTCTTCTTTCTGTTCCCCATATTACAATCTCCATGTAGTGATCTAAATCCCTCCACTCTTCTACCCTGTCTTCAGATGAAATATCACATGCTTGCATAATCTTAACCAACACGCTTCTCTCTCCTAGGATGCACTTACCAGAAATCCCTCATACTAATGTGGATGTTATTTGGTTTACAGATGGATCCCAGTTAAAGGATAAATTCAGAATTTATCATGCAGGTTTTGCTATAGTATTTTCAACTGAGGAAAGAGAAAGTGCTTATCTTTCAGGAGTGACCTTTGTTCTACAAGTGATAGGTATCTTCTTTTCAAGGACAAGATAGCTACGTGGCACCAATCTATGGTCATGGTCACTTCCAGAATGGATAGGATGGTGTTCTTTGTGCTATGCCTGGCACAAGTTTGATTAGTTCATAAAGTCCACACCTCTTCCTCATTTACAGTCTCATTGGTTTTGCTCTGTATTCCATTGATATTATCATTTAGTTTCCATCTTTCTGTCACAACTGGGTACTGACGATGTCATTTGGCATGTAGAGGCCCTTGAGTGACTTGTGATTAAACAATGAAGTTGCTCTTATGAGAAGGGCTGTATTACAGAACTATATGGCTTTAGACATACTTGCTGCAGCCAAAGAGAGAACCTGTGTTACCATAAACACGGAATGTGTTTATACCCAGATGAATCTGACAGCATCTCTAAATTAATGGCTAATATGAAAACCCAAATAACTAACCTTGCAGATCCAACACCCTTTAAAAATGACTGGTTAAGCATCTGATCTGGATCTTGAGGAACTTGGTGGCAGAAACTGTTACTTATTTTATGAATAATAAAAATTTGTTATATTTTGTTCTTTATTTTGTCTCTACTGCTGCTGTGACATTTGTTCACAACGGTGTTTACGCATAACTGAAATAACTGAAGTAATGGTTGCTCAAGAATTATGTTAATTGAAGATGTCACTGTGTAGTCTCAGGTTACAAAATCACCTCTTTCATGTTACTTTAAGTTCATCCTATATCCCATTATCTTTATAGCTTAATAAATTCCTCTGCCATGGGACATGAAACTCCAGGAATGAGACTTCAACAGGGACTAAGCTCTTGAACATAGAAGGATCCCAAGCTGTGTGAGTTCATCTATGATACTTTCCTAGAAAAATCTTGATGACAAGGGAAAAATGTGAAATTAAGCAGTTGAAACTTAAAGCTGCTGGAACTTTATTTGGAACCTTGAGAGGAATGTGGCTATTGTGTCCTGAGGCACATGGCATGTCCTGAGGCACATAGCATTGCGGTTGCAACTTTTGCCTTTTTTCCTGTAAATTATTAGAAAGGCCAAGTGGCACCAGAGATAAGACCCCCTCTATTACTCCTCCTCATAGAGTAATAAAGTAATCTTTCTGGAATGTAGCATTTTGTAACCAATTAAATCTCTGTAGCTTATACACTGATCCTGTATGGAAAATGTAATCCTACTAAAATGTATCTGTTGTTGTCTGTATAAGTGAAGCCTTAACTTCTCTACTTTGGAATGGTGTCCTTATTTGTTTGGAGTCTGGATTTCTTCCGTGGCTATCCTCAAGCTTTGTGCTCAAATAAACTATACTTAATTATATTTTCTGAATCTCGTTATTTTAGGTTGACAGAGGAGGGCAGCAGGGCCAGGGAACTCATGGCCTCCAGAGCTCTCTGATGTGCAGAGGCCTGTGGTCCAGAGCCATACCTACCTGTAGCTCAGGAGGGGCTCCATGCCTGCTTTCAGACTTGAGGGTGCACTCCCCAGGTCTTGGGTTCTCAGTGTTTCCTTCTTTGGCATCACCCTGGGGGAGTTGTGGGGGTCCCGGATCCTCCTGGGGTCTGAAGAAAGAGGAAAGCAAACTATCTTTCAGGCCCTGCTGTCTAGGAGCACATTCCATTTCAGGCAGAATCAGAAAGGAACACTGATCTCTTTCACTCCTCCCTGAGGGTACCTGAAATTAGAAAAGGCTGAGAGATCTATGTGATGACGAAATTGATAAATTTAGGCTGCCTGAAGCTGGCCATATACGTTCCCACAGCCTTCCCTTGCCTCAGCGGGCAGCGTGACCGTATCAGTGAAGGGTGGCTGAGAACATCACCCTAAGGCATGCCACTTTGCATACTGATTATTTTGAACCAAAGGCAGTTAGTTGAGAAGGAAATATTTTAAAAGCCCTTTGATCTTCATTTGCCTAAAATCAGTGCATACATTTGTATGTGTATCCCCTTCCCTCTCTTCCTGGAAGAACAGAGGTTATCTCTGGAGACCAAGACACAACAGGAGACCCTACAGACTGCTAAAACTGGCCCTCATCTACCCTTAGTTTCCCCATATATCACCTTCCCACAATTCACTGCCCTAGAAACTCAGTGTTCTTTTCCTTTGTCTAGTCACTTCTCTAAAAACCTATTGTTCTTTTGCTAAGATGCCAAACAGGACCAAATTCTAACCATTCCTTTGAGTGACTCACTCTTGGATGTTGCCCTGGGTGTGTGCAATGCATATGTGAGAAGCTTCTGTTTGTTTTCCTTTTGCTGATTTATCTCTGATTATAAGAGCTTTCTTTCCTCACCTACCTCAGGCAGTCTGTGCCTCTATGAGGCCAAGGCCTTGGCACCAGGGTCTCTCTACACTGTGCTCCTCCTGTGGCCTGGTACCTATGCATTGCTTCACCTTTCCAGGAGGGGAGCTGCTGCCCAGTGTGGCCACACACACCTCCATCTGTTGGCGCTCAAGTGTTCCACCTAGAACTTGCCAGCTGTTTCCTGCTAGAACCCTGCTGGATACATTGCTGCACTCCTCGGAGTCCCCTTGGGCAACTCTATCTAATCTGTTTCAGACCTTGGGCAGAGAAGGCTGGGCTGTCCCAGTGATCTTGGGGCCTCTGAGACTGCTCAGTCCATGAGCCACATCTCACCTGGTGTCTTTGTCAAGACACCCTCCCTCCTCTCTCCTCTGCCGCCATGGCCTTGTTTTAAAGCCATCTTAGATGGTCCCACCTTCAAAACCCTTTGCTACTCCTTAAGACTGCACACTGAGCAATAAATATTGAACAAAATCATCCTCAGCTTATACGCATGGAACTGACTGGAGGAAGCATTTGCTCAAGATCCATAGCACTCAGAGCAGAGTGCAGTCTGGAGTCCAGAGACCCAGATTTCCAGCTCTCCTTTCCTCCTCGTTCTTCTCTCTGGAGTCCCTGGTTCTCTGGGTGCACCAGTGCCAGGCTTCCAGAGAGTCCTGGTTCTTTTGTCCCTACTCGCAGGAACTTTGTAGGCCCCGTAAATTAGGAAACCAATAGCAGGGTATCTATGGGAGGATGGACTAACCGTGGCTTTAATGGCGGGTTAGAGGGGAAACCCACAAAGTCAAGCAGGGCAGGTTGGGTTCAAGATTCAGGTTTCTGGTTGAACTCCCAGCAACTCAGCATCTCTGAGACTCAATTTCCTCATCTTTAAGTGAGCTGGTGATAATATTTACTTCACAGGGTTATGAGGACTAGGTTACATAAAGTGCTTACCTTAGTACACAGTAAATACACATAGCCAATGATTGTTACCACTTATTGTTATTAAAAGGGGATGCAAGGAAAAACAGACCATGTGTGTAAACACATCAATAGAAATCAATCAACACAAGCAAACAAATCCATATTGACCCTGGGTCAACCTGTGGTGACACCCCAGAAGAAAGGGTATAGAGGAATGAGAATTAGGGGGTCCTCCCGTGTGAAAGTGACCTCGTTTCCATGTATTCTGGTAAGTTACATCAGTGGATCCCATGGCTAACCAGGTGGCCACAGCCGGGGGGATTACTGGGAAAGGGAGCCTGGGATCTTGTAGCTGGACGTGAGTGGATTAAGGCTTTAAGTCAGGTTCTGGGTATGAAGAGTAACACTGCCAGCCCCAGGGATCTAGGCTGCCTGAGGGCACACTGTTGCTGTGGGAGCTTGGTAGCTCCTGCCCCACCTTGTGCTTCTGGGCTCCTGGTTGAAGGGCAGAGGCTGGACTGTCAGGAGCAGGTCCCGTGGACAGGCAGACAGAGGTTGTTCACCAAGGTGTCCAGAGACCTGGGTAAAAGAGACAGTCAGTCTTGCACCTTCCCCTCCAGGGTTCTGGGCCCAGAAAAGAACAGCGAGGGACCAACAGGGCTGCATTGTTAAAGCAGCAGAGGCAGGCCTGTTGATGTGTACAACCTGGCCATTGACCTCCAGGTGTTCCTGGGCCCCAGAGCACCCACCTCGGCGGGACTCTGCTCTGCTCACTGGAGGGCTCTAGTACGTGGCCTGGTGTGGCCCTGTCAGGCTCAGCTAGAGTCTCCTGAGCAGAGGCTCATGTCCCCTTTCCCTTGACTCGCAGCTCAGAGGGCAGGATCCTTGAATCCTGGTGCCCACCTGAGCACTGCATAATATACCAGAAGCCCAACCAGTGGATGGAAAGATTGGTTCAGACAACTCAGAGGAGACAAGGAAACCAGGGACTAGTCTTCAGGTGCAGGCAATATACCCTGGGTTTCGGATCCAGGTACAGAATCCCCAGAGGAGTGTGCATGTGTGCAGAGGCCCCGGTGCATGTGAGCGAGGGTGTGTGTGGTGCGTGTGTGTGGTGCGTGTGTGTGAATGTGCATGCTTGCATGTGGTTGTGAGTATTGTTTGTATGTGTGTATGCATGTGTGTCACTGATAAGGCCCCACGGGGCCAGAGGGCAGGGAAGCTGCTCTCTACACACAGGCATGCTCACATACCGCCACCCCGACCCCCACCCCTTCACGGTCTTTCACCTTTCTGCTGGTCCCAGGTGGGCCTCGCACCTGAGAAAGTGCAGAGGCCAGAGCTGCGATGGCTTGATCAAGCTCCCGCTGAGATCCCAGGGCAGAGGCGCTGGGAGTGCAGCCTGGGAAGGTGACACAGGAGACATGGGAGAATGGAGAGGCCTTGACACCTTGTCCCATCCAGCACAGGGTGTTTGGCCTTGACACCTTGTCCCATCCAGCACAGGGTGTTGGTACCCCACCTGATGTTCATTGGTTTGTTTCCCCCAAACCCTGTTTTCTAAGCCCTTTGTGTGTGGTGTGCCTGAGGCCTTCTCACTTTATTCCCTCATGCAGAGTCAAGTTCGCCCCTCTTGCCTGGATTCATGCTCCTGAACCGGCACTGGGGACAAAAGGGGTGAGACCCCCTCCCTGTCTGACCAGTCTGTCTCCTGAACCAGCCTGAGGTGCATGTGGGCCTGCGTGCACAATGCCTTGGTGCCTGTATGGCTCTCTTCCCTGCTTACATCTCATTCTGCTTCCTACTTTCCATTTTTTTAACTCTAAGATGTTTGTAGACCTACCCGGTTTTGTGTGTACATCTCCTCTGTCACTTCCCATGGCCCCGACCCTTCCTTCAAAGAGCTAAGCTAACTCTCGAATTCCCAGCTCTACACTCCTGGTGGCGCCCATGGACAGCACAGTCTCTGGGGTTCCACTGTGAGGTGTTTGATGTTCCCACTCAGAGTAGATTTTCTCAGTTACAGGATGGTTTTGCCAAAATGTCAATTAATTGCTTTTTTATGAGTTTAAGGGAGTTTAATTCCATCCTTTTAAAAAATAAAAATAAAAAGTCCCTCACTAAGAAAAAAATGAACCCTCCCCTGCCTGGCAGTTTGATAGCTGGGGAGGGAGGGGGCTTCACTCAGTTGGCGATCCAGTTCCCAAAGAGGAATCTCTGGGACATTGACTTTTCCAGCTCAGTCTCAGGCAGGTTTGGAGGGGTGTGGCTTCCCTAGGACTCTTCCTTCTCACCATCACTTGGCCTGACATCCCCACCCAGAAATGTGCTACAGTTTAAGATGGGCCCTAGTTTGGAGAGAAGGTCAAGGAAGGCTGACTCAGCTCTGTAGTGTGGGTGGGGCCAGCAGCGGCTGCTAGTGTCTGTCTGGCCTATTCCTTGACTCCTCACCTGGAAGGCCTGGACCTGGAGGGCCCCTTATCCCAGAATGCAATCATGGAAAAGGGACACATTTTCACAGGGCTTGCCTTCACTGAGGACAAAAGGGGTGAGACCCCCTCCCTGTCTGACCAGCCTGTCTCCCCAGAAGGGTTGGGAGTTCTGCAGTAGGCCAGTGACTGGACTTTTGGAGCTGGAGCCCAGTTCCCTAGAAAGGGGAAGGTGTGTGGGAGGTGCAGCAGAGACTGGCTTTGGCCCCACCCTGGCTGGATGTTTATACCTTTAAGCTTCAGTTTCCTTAAATACAAACTGGAGATATGATAATGTCACTCACAGGTTTCCTGTGACAATTGAATGGCTCAACAGGTTAACGTTTGTCCTGTGTATACAGCAATTTCCAGGGGGCTGTCAAGGACACAGCCCTGGAAAAACTGGGGTCCCAGAGGCCTCCTCCCACCACAGGAGAGTTGAAGCTGGCTCTCTTCCTCCTCTGGATGGCCATGGGTGCTGATCTCCCTGGGGGTGCTTCTCGGTCTCCTCTTGTGGCTGACAAGACAACATCACTGTGACCCCTGCTATCTGGGTCACTGGGAAAATCACTTCCTGGGGCTTTGGACCTGGTGTCTGCTTCTGTGACCAGGGTTAGCATCTAGTTACCATATGGAGTGCCGAGCAAGTGAAGAGATAAGCACAGGGTGCACACAAGGCAGCGTGAGGCCCTCCTGTGAACATCCACCCGCTGAGCCCTACCCTTACCTTGAGGGGGCTGCTGGTACACCCTTGGAGAAGCTGCAGTGTAGCTGCCCTGCACCTCCTCACTCTGCCTCGTGTCTGTCCTGGCAGCAACTTGGGTCCCCGCCTCAGGGTCTTCACTCTTGCCCAGAGCTTGCTTCTCAGTTGTGCTGAGGAGCTGCAGAAAGTCCTGGAAGAATCAGGGCTGCGTCACCCTCTTAGCTATGGGTGTCCTTCTGGGCTCAGCAATATCCAGAAGGGGTAGGTGGTTGTCTCCTGGGTGTTGCTCTGGGAAAGGGGGCTGACCTGGAGCCCCTGGAGCTGTTGGCCAGCAGCCTTGTAGAAGATCACTGCATCATTCCTGTGCTTGCTCAGTTGGGCTGCCACATGTAGGCTCTGGTCCTCCAGTTTGTCATAGAGTGTGCGGACGCTGAAGTCCTCCAGGGTTTGGGCTGGGAACAGCTCTCCTGCAGGAAGAGGCCTGGGGTGAGATTTGGATGAGCAAAGCTTAGGCCTAGGGCTCAGTAACTTCCCTTTTTCCTGTCAAGGTTTTGCGGGAAGGAAGATGGATAGAGGGGAGGGAAGGCAGAAAAGAGTAGAGTCCCACCTGCAGGAGGAGGCAAGCTCAGGGGAGGAGGTCAGTGCTGAAGAGAGAAGGTGGGAGGAGGCTTGACAGGACAGAGGAGGAAGGAGACCTCTGGGTGTGGAGGAGGTAGGGTGGGTGTGGCACTAGAGCTGGGAGGCGGAGCTGCGTCCTGCTTTGCTGAGAATGGGTATCCTTGTTCTCTTCTTCCTGGGGAAGCTGTTTACTGGGTCCTCCTGGACCTCATCTGGCTGCTGTGCCTCTGCTCGTCCCTCCACCTGAGTTCATCACACTGCTCCCATGTCCTCACAGCTGTCCTGCATGCCCCTGCACTAGCCCTGTTTGTCTGCACTATCCTGTGGATGCAGGCCTGATTGCTGGAGCTTCCTCACCCCCTGGGAGCCTCACAGTGTCTAGCACCGTGTTTGGTATGCAAAGGTGCCCACTAGCCTCCTGGCCAAGGAACATGACCCAGGCCAACTTAGGAGAACAGGTGACTTGAAATCAGGGCTATGCTGTCAAGGCTGCTGCCTACCAGGCTCTGGGCCCCAGTGGGTTTTCTCATATCTTGCAGGAACTGCCTAGGCCCTGGACCTGCTTTTCCTTAAACTCATCCTGCTTTGTAGGAAGAATGTGTGTGAGGGAGGGAGGCCCCTTTCCAACTGCTTTCAAAATGCTAAAATTAAAAGAACCTGTCAACCAACAACCCTATATCCAGCAAAACTGTCCTTCAAAAGTGAGGGAGGAATTAGGACATTACTGATAACCAAAAGCTGGGAATGTGTTATCACTAGACAAATCTTGCAAGAAATGCTTGAAGAAGTGCTGCAGGGTGACATGAAAGGACACTAGACAGTAGCCTGAAGCTGAGAGAAGAAAGAAAGCTCCCAATTAACACATGGGCAATAAGAAAAGCTAGAATTATTGTAACAATGGTTTGTGACTGCAAATTTAATTTTCTACATGATTTAAGAGACTAGCACATTAAATAATTAGTGTAAAAGCTAGTATTGTTGTAACTTTGCTTTGTACTCTCACATTTTGTCTTCTGTATAATGTAAAAAAGCAAATACAAGAATTATTAGCTGCTGGGCTCGGTGGATCAGCCTGTAATCCCTCGCCTTGGGAGGCTGAGGCGAGTGGATTGCCTGAGTCTGCGAGTTCAAGACCCGCCTGGGCAACTTGGTGAGACCCCATCTCTACAATAAATCAAAAAATTAGCTGGGCGTGGTAGCGCACGCCTGTAGTTCCAGCTACTTGGAAACCTGAGGCGGAAGGATCACCAGACCCAGCAGATCAAGGCTGCGGTGGCCAGGAGCGTGCCACCGCACTTCAGTCTGGGCGACAGAGTGAGACTCTAACTCAAAAAAAAAAAAAGAAAAAAAAAAGATTTATTAGCTTATGTTTTAGGACATACAATGTAAAAATATGTAATTTTTAACATTAACAACCACAAAGAGTGAGAAAGAAGTTGTATAAGAGCAGAGTTTTTGAATGTTATTAAAATTATGCTGCATAAAACCCAATTAGAGTGTTATAACTTTTGTATGTTAAAGATGTAACCACAAAGAAAACAGCTTTATGAAATACAAGGAAAAGGAAATAAGAAATGTAAGCATTTCACTGTAAAAATCAACTAAACACAAAATAAGACAGTATGCAAGAAATGAAGAACAAAAAAATCTATATGGCATATAGAAAACAAATAGCAAAATGACAAAAGTAAGTCCCCTCTTATCACTAACCATTTAAAAAGTAAATGAATTAAACTCTTCAAACAAACACAAAGGTTGGCAGAATGGATACAAACATATGATCCAGCTATATACTGACTACTTTAGATTCAAGGACATATATAGGTGGAAAATTAAAAGATAAGAAAAGATACACCATGCATATTGGTATCAGACAAAATCGATTTTAGATTTTAAAAAGCTTACAAGAGACAAAGAAGGACACACCTAATGACAGACCATGAAAATATATAAAGCAAAAACTGATAGATTTAAAGGAAGAAATAGCTCTATAGTTCTACAATAATGGCTGGAGACTTCAATATCCCCTCCCCCCAACGGTAGATAGAATAATCAGATAAAATATAAGTAAGGAAATAGAGGATTTAAGTAACACAGTAAACCAACTAGATCTAACAGACACGTATAGAACATCACACAACAATAACAGCACACACATTTTTCTGAAGTGCATATGGGACATTGTCCAGATAGGCTACACTTCAGGTCACAAATTAAGTCTCTGTAGATTTTAAAATATAGATTTTATAAAAAGTATCTTTCTGATCACGATGGAATGAAGTTAGAAATCAATAATAGAAGAAAAACTGGAGAATATAAACAATTGTGGGCATAAAACAACACATTCTTAAACAGCCAATGGATCAAAGAAGAAATCACAGAGGAAATTAGAAAATACTTAGAGATGAATAAAAATGAAAAACACCACCTACCAAACTTACAGGACTCAGCAAAAGCAGTGCTACAGGGGAATTTATAGATATAAACGCTTATATTAAAATCAAGAAGTATCTCTATAAATAACCTAACTTTGCAACATAAAGAACTAGAAAAAGAAGAATACACTTAACTTATAGCTAGCAGAAGGAAATAAAGATTGGAGTAGAGATAAACAACAATAAATAGAAAACAATAGAGAAAAATCAATAAAGTCAAAAGTTGATTCTTTGAAAAGATCAACAAAATTTAACACACCTTTAGCTAGCTGAACTAAGAAAAAAAGTGAGAAAACTCAAACGATTAAAATCAGAAGTGAAAATGGGAACATTACTTCAAGTTCACAAAAATAAAAATATTACAAGAGTACAATGAACAATTGTATTTCAACAAATTGGATAACCTGGATGAAACCGACAAATTCCTAGAAACACAATAGCTGCACAAAGACCAAATCATGAAGAAACAGAAAATCTAAATAGACATATGGAAATTGAGAGCTCAGAAATAAACTCTCCCACATATGGTCAACTGAATTTTAACAAGGGTACCAAGACTCATCAGTGAGGCAAAGGACAGTCTTTTCAGCAAATGATACTCAGAAAACTGGATATCCACATGCAAAAAAATCAAGTTGAATGCTTACCATATACAAAAATGAACTCAAAATGCATCAAAGACCTACATGTAGGACCTACAATAATAAAATCCTTAGAAGAAAATACTGGGCAAAACTTCACCACATTGGATTTGGCGATGAATTCTTGAATTTGACACCAAAGTCACAGGCGATAAAAGAAGAAAATAAACAAATTGGACTTTAAAAATTTTTTAAATTTTGTGTCTCAAAAGACACTACAAATAGAGTAAAAAGGCAATCCACAAAATGCAAGAAAATATTTGCAAATCATACATGTGATAAAGGATTAATATCCAGAGTATAGAGAGAACTCCTAAAACTCAATAACAAAAACAGCCTGATTAAAACATGGGCAAAGAACTTGAATAGATATTTCTCAAAAGAAGATATATAAATGGCCAAAATTGCATATGAAAAGATCCTCAACATGACTAATCATTAGGAAAATAAATGCAAATCAAGATTGTAGTGAGA
This sequence comes from Carlito syrichta, assembly GCF_000164805.1. Lineage (NCBI taxonomy): Eukaryota > Metazoa > Chordata > Mammalia > Primates > Tarsiidae > Carlito > Carlito syrichta. The sequence goes on from NW_007259211.1 coordinate 342,836, forward strand.
TACCACTTTATGCCCAGAAGGATAACTACTATCAAAAATAAATTAAACAAATAAAAAATAAAACAACAAACAAACAAATAAATGAAAAAGCAAAAAGGAAAGAACAAGTGTGGGTGAGTAGGTGGAGAAACTGGCATCCCAAGCAGGTGGTGAAGGGTCCCCTTCTTTCAGTCTCCTCTCTCAGCCCCTGCTCACAGTTCCTGCTGACAATTGGTGCTGGGGTCTGTGTGATAGAGGAGGATGGGTTGGGAGGGAGGTGGGAGGATCAGGGTCTCCTAAGCTCCAAGGGAACTCTCAGTTCTCTGGATAGGAAGAGAAATCAACAGGAGCCAGAGATTGACCCTACGGAAAAGTTCTCGTTCCTGCCACTGCCTTCAGCAAGGGTAATAGAGCCAGGAGTTGGGAGGGTTCCCTTGGGTCCCTGAGAACTCCTGGCCAGCACAGTACGGCTCAGGAGCTCTTACCTCAAATCCTCTGTCTATGCCGCACCACTTGGCACCTGAGGCAAGTCACACGTTCTTGCACCTTAGCCTTTGTCTATAAAATGGGGACAACACCTGAAAATACCCACTTGAAGATACTGTAGTGAGGATCAGTGAACAGTGTGATGTGTCTTGTGAACTCTTGGTACTGTAGGCATGAGGTTTTGCACCTGGATTGTTTCCCAGAGTGTGTACCCAGTGTGGTGTGGGTGGAGGGCAGGCAAGGAGGTAGAGGGAGCTGACTGCACAACCACTCAGTACCTGTACCCCGGGTCATGGCCTTCTCCCTGAAATCCACTTCTTCCCCAGAGCCCTGAGGACCAAGGTCTTCATAGAACGGGAGGCTGGAAAGAAGAGCCAGCCTCAGTGCCCAGACATACAGGGCAGGGCTGGGCCCATGCACAACCTGCATCACAGGTCATTCTGGAAGATGGTCTATCCTGAGTCCACGGGGCCAGCGACGAGTTTGGTCAGAGCCCGAGCACAAACAGTGGAGTGGCCAGACCTGCTGCAGCAGTCCCTGGGCTGGGGCAGGGCCAGGTTGGTGAGTTGGGGGCAGAGGGACTCACCTGTCCCTGAGGAGTACATACTGTGCAGGCATGGGAGGCTGCCCCAGGCTTCTCCATCGAGGTCTCCATGCCTTCATGGGGCAGGCATGGGGCAGGGGGCGTCTCAGCAGGAGCCCCAGGCCCATCAGCAGCACGGTCGCCAAGCCAACAGCCACCAGCAACCCTGGAAGGAGGAAAGGAGAAGGGATGGGGCAACGTGATGGCCTCTCAACCTCTCCAGGCTGTTTCTCAGTGTTTGCCTCAGTGACCCTGGCCTCTGGCTGCTGACCTTGGGCTTTAACTTCTCACAGTCCCTTCTGCCTCTGGGTTCTACAATGTTAGTCTCCTATCCGGGGCACTTCCCTCTACCCCTTCCATGTGAGGACCCTCCTGGGACACGTCCCGTGTGAGGCCTGCTCTCCCAGTGTGTGAGTCTACAAGTGAGTGTGTGTGAGTGTGTGAGTGAGGGTGTGTGTGAGTATGTGAACGTGTGTAGGGAAAGTGTGTGTGGGAATATGTGTGTGTTTGTGTGTCTGTATGTGTGAGTGTGTGTTTGAATGTGTGAGTGGGTGAGTGTGTGTGATTGTGAGTTTGAGTGTGTGTGAGTGTATAAGTGAATGATTGTGTGAATGTGTGATTGTGTGTGTGTAAGTGTGTGGAGTTGAGAGCGTTTGTGTGATTTTGCGTGAGTGTGTTTGTGACTGAGTGTATGTATGTGAGTGTGTGTGTTTGAGTGAGTGTGTGATATGATTGTGTGTGTGTGATTGAGTATGTATGTCTGATTGTGTTTGAATGTGAATGTGTGAATGTGGTGTGTGCGAGCCACTCTCCTGTGCCTGGGGCCCTGAGCCTCAGCCATCTGGGCTGTGTCCTCTTGGCCCACTGGCCTGGCCCTGCCTAGAGGGCTCAGTGCACATTGCTGACCCCTGGAGACAAGGAAGGAAGAGGGGAAGCCCACAGAAGGGCTTGTCTACAGTGTCTCTGTGATCTTGTGACTCCACTCAGGGACCCTGTTCATTGGGGCACAGGTTGGGAGGGGGGGATGTAGGGTAAGAAAGGAGACCCCAAACGGAGGAAATCCACTTTCTTTGACTGCACATGGAGCCCAGGTCAAGGACAAGCTCCACTTTGCCGTCACCATGGGCACATCTGAACTCTGTGGGGCCTGCCCAGAATTGGACAGGGCAATACACAGGGCCTCCCCGCCTCTGGTCCTGGTCGCTCTGTTTTGTTAATACCTGTGATCTCTGTCCAGTCTGGGCCCAGGTTCAGCGGCTTGCGCCTGAGGATACCATGTCTGCCCAGCTGATATGGAGAGGAGGACTGCACAGGGGACAGCCCAGGGCCACAGGCCACCCCGTCCTCCTTCACCAGCACCACGGCAAGGGTCTCGGGCTGCCCGTTGTCTTGAAACACATACGTGCCTGGATCTAGGAACTGGTGGGCAAACCTGGAATGGGCAGCAGGAGGGGCTTGGAAGGCACAGTGTGGGAACGGGCCTCGAGGGGCTGCCCACACCAAGCTGAGACTGGACATCTCCCACATGCGGGAACAATGTGGTCCCTTGAAGCTGCTGTGACCCCACAGACACAAGGAGGCCCTGTTGACTGCAGCCCCCAATCCCCATGCATGAGAGGCCTCCTCTGCTTGTGGTCTCCTACAGAGTCTGCTGTTCTCTTGTTCGCCCATCAAGGGGAGGCTGTGACCTACATGGGAGAGCCACTCCACTCCCGTCTCCTGAGCTCAGCTGTGGTTACCTGGAAAAGTTGAGATGAGTCTCTTGCACCAGGTGGTTGAGTCTCCGGAAGGCGCCGGAGTCCCAGTAGGGGTTGCTGTTGAACAGATGCTGCCTCTGGTACACTGGGTAGTGGCTGGCTGAGCGGTCTGGGTGATGATTGCAGGGTTGGGTTGGTTCCAAAGCTGGCCTCAGCCCTGGCAGCCAGGTCCAGGAGCCCAGCACCCACCCAAGAGAGCCAGCAAGGCTGGGACACGTTCTCCTTGAAATGGCACATTGGGCCATGCCTGTGATGGTGCACTTAATGATCCTAGTACGAGGGTAGGCCCCCTCCCTTGGCTCACAGAGAGGCCATACTGCCCCATTGGCATGCTCTGAGCAAGGCTGCTGGGCCCCAATGTCTGGCACTCACAGGCCCTGCTCATCTCTGCATCCCCACAGGCAGCATGGTGTGGCAGGCACAGGCACTTCATGTGGCATGAAGTGGGGGAAGTAGCGGGTGGAGGGATGACTGGCAGAAGCCCTGGCAGCCCACCTGGCTGTTCCTCTGCACAGGAGGCCTTCTCCTGAGCAAGGTTGTCTGTTCTTCCTGACCACCTCCCCCCCGCCAAGATGGGGCTCTGAGTGTAGGGAAGTAGGGAGGCAACTGGTTCACTTCACCAATACTGGTTCAAGGCTGGGGTCTGCTCAGGTCCCAGTAGGCTCCAGGGAATGAGGCCCAGAAACCATTTCCTGAGTTCATATCCCCAGGAACACATGGCACCCCATGTGTCTGGGACTCCAGCCTCCTGCCTCTGCCTCTCTCATGCCTTTACAGCTGCAGATACTATGGTGAGCCTGTCCCCAGCCTGGGCATCAATGTGTATGAGCAGTAGCAGGGGCACCTGCCCACCCTGCAGATGCACCCTGGGGAAGTGCCAGGTGGGGAGAATGGGAGGGAACCCCAGGACCCACTTCAGTGGAAGGGACAAGGACACCACATGGGGGGGGGGGCAAGCGTCCTGTTCTATCATGGAGGGCTGTGTGTGGGGAGGAATTGTGTTGGGAGCCAGCCATGGAGGCCCACTGAGCGTTAGGGATCAGGAAGGGCCGTTG
>NW_007259211.1:346813-351345 GCF_000164805.1 Carlito syrichta
CGGCTTCTGGGTCATGATCTTAGGATTTATTGAAGGTGTAAATTGTAGAATACAGTTTTAGAAGACAGCCATTTTGTTGAAAGAATGTGGCTGGGTTACTTGCAGGTAGCCCACTGTGAACTTTGGACTGGGCCACATTCCAAACATTCTGGGATGGGCCACTTTCAATTGTCAAGTAAATACTTAAGCTTATCCTTTGTTATGGGATTTTAAGATTATCATATGAAAAGGGTTTAAAGGCAATCATCGATTAAGTTTTCATGGATTAAGGTTTCTGGTGGGTGGCAGATGCCCCTCCCACATCTGACTTTGTGTATAAAAGATCTGTTGTAATTCCCAATAATACACATCGCTTCTGCACTAGACTGGAGTCCAGTCTCTTTCTTTCTCTCTCTTCTTCCCAATCGCCAATGCCGTCTCCACCTTTGGGGTACCCTGAACCCGGCTGGAGCTGGTCCCCGGCAGAATTGGGCCTACTCTGTGGGTTCCCAGGGGTGGGGGTCACAGGAAGACCACAGGCTTCATTGCTAAGAACACATTTCTTATCAGTAGAGGGGCCCCAAGGTAGAGTGGCCTATGAGTTTTGAGATCCAGCCCTTCAGGGCTTCAGGCCCAGCAGAATAATGCCTCTGTGGCATGGCTGGTATCACCCCTGCAAAAGTGGCCTGGGGGAGTCCCCCCACCCTGAGGCACAGAGACCTACCACCTGGGCTGCAGGGAGGAGATGCAAAGCATGGGAGCAGGAACACCTGTACTCCCTCTCTGATTCTGCAGATGGGGGGGAAGTGAGCAGTTGGAATACACAGGCCTGTCACTCTCCCACAGCAAAGAAGGGCAGGGGAGGGGTTGGGGCCTAGGCCTGCAAGGAGGGCAGTCCCGAGTTCCATGGCTACACTTACTGTGAGGAAGAATCTGGAGCTGGAAGAGGATCACATCCCCTGCCCTCAGGCAGATCACTGGGTTTGGAACATGAGGACTTACACCCAGGCCCTGAGGGCTAGAGTGCTCTGGGCCTGCTGTCCAATGATGCCTTTGCAGCTGGGGGCTAGACTCTGGTGGTCCTGGGAGAGTTGGGGGAAGGTACACTGAAGACCTGGGCCTGTCCGCAGAGTCACGCGCTCACCTGTCAGTCCCAGCCTGCCTCCCATCTGTGTCCCCTCCCTGGCAGGAGCAGACCCAGCCTTTCTGGGTCCTCTCCATGTGAATATCTCTCCTTCATGGCCTTCTGTGGCCTCTGCCATTCTTGCCTCTGGGACACCCGGGATGCAGCCAGAGGTCTCAGAGGTCCACGGGGACACCCTTGGTTCTCCATGCCTCACCTAACACCACTCTTACTCTCTCCAGGAAAGCCCGGGGTCAGTTCCTTCTCTGCTTACCAAGGAGGAAGGAGTCAAGCACATCCACCCTGGAGATGATGATGCCAAAGATGCCATGAGGGCCAAATTGGACCAGATGGACCCCAGTGCTCCCTTGGAAGAATGGGTCTGGACCCAGAGTGCTGGATACTTCCTGAGAAGATGCAGCATTATGTGTCAGGGAAGGGGGTAGGGGGTGGTAGGGTGGTGGAGATGGATGGACAAAGCCCAGACTGGGCCCTGGTGCTGCTCGACTCCATGACACTACCTTCAGCCTCCCTCGTGCCGGCTCCTTCCTCACCAACACATGCCCAGGTGACCCCCCAGCCCTGTTTCCTCCTCATCTTCAGAAGTAGCGCAGACTTGATCCAGGCCATCTGCTGGGGACTGCTGGCCCCCTTCCTTGTACCTGCAGCATCCTACTTAGAGACCAACTTAAAGATGTCCTCTGCCACCCCAGGTCTGCTGTTTAGTCACAATCAGATGATCCTCTATGGCTCTTCAGTGGCAGCAGACAGAGCACCATCCAGAACCTTCTGGCAGACAATGCACACAGGGACAGCTTGACTAGGCTCGGTTTCCTCCCACCCCCAGGAGGCACCAAGGCCCTGTAGTTAGTCATGCCCACCACCTCAGAGGCCAGCGTATGGCCCTGTCCTGTGGGGGATCTGGCCGGGGCCGAGATGCTCACTACAGGGTGTACACCATTTCCTGACCATGGCCTCCTTCCAAAGGTCTGTAAAGTGGGGCTGAGACTTACGAGGGGCCTGTCTGACACTCAGACTGTATGGCTGACACCAACACACAAATGCGACTTATTGTCTTCTTTCTGCCCTTGCCCTTGCCCTTGCCTGCAGGATGGACAACCAAACAGACAGCAGGACCAGGTAGGAAGGTGGTTACCATGTGGGCCTGTCCCTCCTGCTGCCTTTCTTTAGACCTGGTGTCTGGTTGTCCTGCAGCCACAGGAGCCTGGTTGGCTCCATCTCTCTGCCCCCAGCTTAGGGACAGCCTCCCATCCTGCCTGCCCCTGAGTGGAACTCACCGTCTGGATACTGTCCCCAGTCTCCTTGCTCTTCATGCTGAGGACTAGCTCCCTGCTGGGGCCCCAGGCCAGGGAGAGCCAGGGGGCCCTGGCCAGACATTGGGCATCACAGAGCTCTTCTGCCGAGATGTACTCCCAGCACCGGCAGCTGTGAGAGAGAAGGGTGTGGGGGCTGCCCTGATGGGTGCAGAGCTGCTCTAATATCTCTCAGTCCACTCATGCCCCTTGGGAAGATTGGAAAGGTCTCCAGCCCTGTTCCCAAGGAAGTTATTCACTTCCTAAGGGAGTGACTGCACTTCTGAGGGAGCTGCACCCTCCTGCCCTGTTTCTGCAGTGCCTGGCCTGGCCACATGAACCTGGATGGTTCCCAGAACAGGAGCAGCACTGGGGCGAGGAGTCCAAGGATGGACTTTGGGTGTCCTGCTGAGGCAGGCAGGGAGATCAGCTGGGCCTGGAATGTCCTGCTGATTCCAAGGCTGACTGCTCCCTACTCAGGCCATACATCATCTGCAAAGATCAGCGCTCAGAACAAAATTGGGGGTTGGCATGTGGTCCGACTCAGCTCCTGTGGCTGGCACAAAGGCCTGGGACCTGGACCCTGCTTTTCCATGGGGCTGGAACCTCTTCAGCCCTGACTGCTTGCCCCTGGCTGGTGATGGCTGGCCCCTCACGCAATGCTGACCCCGGGTGGCTTCTGAGAGGAACACATTTTCAGGGCTGGGTCCACCAACACCCTACAGGCCCTCCGAGGACAGTGGGGGAGAGGGGGAGGTGACTCATCTTGCTCTGTGTGGCTTTTCTTACTCACATGCCCAGTTCAGTGCTGAGCTCCCCGCCCCTTGGGCCGCAGAAAGAGGCACAGTTGTGCTGCTGGGGGGACACACACTCTCCAGTGGCGGCCAGGCGGATGTCTCCATGTGAGCAGCGCTCAGCGACCTGCCAGAGTGTCAGAGGAGACCCTTGCCCCTTGCACCTCTGTGGCCCAGGTCAGGGTGCTTTCAGCATTAGAGAACATTCTGGAAACACAGGGCAAGACTCAGGAGAAGCGGGCTTCTCTGTGGAGGTCATTTAGCTACCGTACTAATGCTAGGGTTAGACTTGAAGGTAAAGGGAACCCACAAAAGTAACAGAAGGCAAGTTTGGTGCCTTGAGGAGATGAACATGGCTCTAGTTGAGGGGCTATCAAGGAAGGGTGATGATGAGACTGGCCATAAAGTAGGATGAGGGAAAGACACTGTAGAGGGAGGGCAGTTCAGAGGTCGGAATGACCAGTGTGTTAGGAGGCAGGCTGACTGGCTGGGCTGGTGTGGAGGACTGCAAGCACTGGCAGCATCAGATGAGGCTGTTCCACGTTCCCTGGGCCTCTTCCTGAAGGTATGAACCCAGGATGGAGGGGACAGGCAGTCACAGCCTCCTTCCCTGGGGCTGAGTCAGAGAAGACACATAACCATCAGCATGGTCCAAGTGTTTAGGCCAGTGGTAGCCACACTCTTGGTCATGCTCCCCCAAGAGTAAAAGATTATTGTTAAAAATTATAAAATATATTACACTGTACCTAAAACATATATTAAGCTAAAAAATGGATGAGAAGAAAAAAATGAATGTGGACAGTTTGGTCATCTGCTTCTTGCACCCCAGAAGCTGGTCTTGTCTTGGGTACACCCACTTGGGGTGGGCTAGGAGGCCCCAAGCCTAGCCTGCCTCCTGATGGGGGCAGCAGCTTATGGGAGGGGTCTTGGCCTCTCTCGCCTGTCACCATCAGAGATGTGTCTCCATGGGTTCCATGAAGTGGACCACACCTCTGCCTGAAGTCTGGTGTCAGGGTGGGCCCTGCTTCTAGTTCCTGTGCTCTAGCCATGATCAGGTATAAAGGGGCAGGTTTGACCCACGGGGACCAAGAGCTGGGCAAGCCAGTGTGTGTTGGGCTTACAGGGCTCAGAGGAGCCACAGGGGAAGTGTTGGTCTGGGGGATCATGAGGAGAGATTACTGGGGGCTGGCTCTGAGGGTGTGTCCTGGTCTCTGGAGTGGAAGTTGCTGGGTATGAAGCTGTCCTGGCAGCTCAGTCCTGAAGGAGGGATAGGAGGAGGAAAGGGTGAAGGAGGAGGGAAGGAGGGAGAGGAGAGAGAGAGGA
>NW_007259211.1:351365-449915 GCF_000164805.1 Carlito syrichta
GGGAGGGAGCTCACATACTAGAGCCTGCAGGAACCCTGGTCTGGCCTGAGGCAGAGCTGACTGGTGCATGCAGGACAGATGCCCAGATGCCCTATGGTGCCAGCTCATCATCCCAGCTGAGGGCTCTCAACTGAGCTCAGACTTGAGGGGGTGGCTAGGTTGGTGAATGGGTTTCAAATGTCCCTGGAGGCTTGTGGAAGTGCTACCCCCGAAATTTCCAACTCAGTGGGCCTAGGGAGGGCTGGAGAATGTGCCTTTCTAAAGTTTGCAGGTGATACTGATGCTGCTGGTGCAAAGGTCCCACCTTGAGGACCACTAGGCTGAAAGAAGACTGAATGCAGAGCCATTTGTCACATGAGAGGAGTGCAGACAGGGAGAGGCTGCCAGGAACGAGGGCCAGGGGAGTTAGGGCCCTGGGGTGCTGGGCAAGGACCACAGTCAAGGCTGAAGACTGTCTGGCAGAGATAGCACAATTCACCCCCTTGGCTTTGGCCACTTCCAGCAGCAAGGGCTTTATGGGGTGAGTAGAGCTGCCTGATCAGGGGTGCAGATGAGATGAAGAGAAGGGTGGGCAGAGCATGCTTTGATGCCCTCCAGACCCAACCTAGGGGGAGCAGTCAGGCCTTGAGGTCCTGATTGTGGTTCAGATGTGGGATTGGGACTCACTGGTAACTGGATATCTGGTTCAAAGGGGGAACCTCTGAAGGGGGCTGTCTGAGGTGGGGTGGGAGGTACATGGGAGGTGGGAGGGGATGTGCTTCATTCCAGAAGGACTAACAGAGCGGTGGTACCAAATGCCTGGCTGGACAAAGTAATCTCCTCTAAAGAAGTTGCTGTCTTTAAAAACAAATCAGCTTCTCCATCTCCAGAGCAAGTCAAGAGGGCAGGAGCTCTGACATTACTGCCACCAGGGCTATGCATCTGGGGAGAGGTGCTGTGCTCCTCTGCTGGTCTCCCTGTCTGCTACAGCCCCAGGGAGGGACACCAGGCAAGGCCACCCCCACAGGGGTGACAGCTGCCCCCAGGGTAGAACCCACGCACAGGGTGGAGCCCAGCCCTCAGAGCTGCTTCTCAAACCATACTGCCGCGCAGCAGGAGAAAACCTTGGAAGGACTCCTCCAGGATCTGCATAATGCTGATGTTGTGGCTACACATCACTTATGAAGGAGGGTTGCACCTGGCTCAGAAGACCAGATGGAATCAAATACCCAAGCAAAATTGCCTGCTTTGGCCCAGACTCACCCTCCTCCCTCCTCCCCCCAGGCTTCACCCTACCTGTCTAAGGGCTACAGAACCTCACCTGGGGCTGGCAGTCCTCATGGCTGCTGCTCTCGTCCTGACTGTCTTGACTCTCCAGGCTGCTGTCAGTATAGGACACATGTCCCAGCTGGCAGATGCAAGAACCGTCCGACTTCTGGAAGACCCTGTTCAGGCCCCGACACATGCAGGTGGAGGCACCTGTGCAGAGAGAAGTCCTGCAGCCTCACAGGCACCTCTGGTGAGCCTGGCTGGGGGCTGGTTCCATCTTTGTCTTATGGGAGTTATGGTCTTAGCTGGGAGATCAGACACCATCTTTACCAAAGTCCTGAATGTCTTTAAAGGGGCTGAATGAGGTCTCCTGAGTCCATCCTTCTCAACCCCAACTGCATGAGGCTCATTCAAGAAACTTTTAGTAAACACTGGTGTCCAGGCCCCCTTTAGGCCAAATAAATGAAAGTCTCCAGGATGAGGCTAGGGTGAGTCTAGGGCATCTGACTTTTTAAAGACCTCTCAGTTCTTTAATGCACAGGCTGAAAACCATAGATGTTCTGGAAAGCACTGGGCCCCGTGTGGCCTCATTTCCATACGTGATCATATAAGGTCATACAAGATGGTCTTGCAGCACAGGCATGGGCTGCTACCTCCAGGCAGTAGGAGGAGAGCGGTCCTCAGAAACCAAGTCCCAAGGAATGGACAGAGTTAGATGGACAGAGCCAGGAGGGCAGGAGGGTGAGCAGGGATACCAGAGGGATTTGTTTTTCTGGGAGGGGGAGTTGAGAGAAAGATAATTGGGTCCTGGTAGTGACTGGGAGTCCCTGTGACTCTGGCCTGTTGCCACTGTTGGGATTGGAATCTGCTCAGGGAAACTCAAAGACTCTCATTCAAGTTCACCCTCTCAGTTTGCTGCAGATCACCACACATACTCAGCATGGAGTCCAGTGGACCCTCGTTCAGGCTTGTTGAATGAGCTGTTGGAAAGTTGGCATTGTTTTGCTGATGCCACCATGTTCCTTCCCCACGGGAATTTAGGGACCATGAACAAGAAAGATAACTACTTTCTCCATAGAGAAGGAACAGAGATAACAGTGATATGACTCCACCGATTGGTTCTGGATCTTCAAGCCCTCTGTCATATCCTCACTCTGTCAGACCCTGTGCAGCAGTATGATCTAGACATCTGCTGTGTCTTCTCTGTCTAGGGCTCTGGGTTGCAAACCTGGTTTCTGGGACCCTGCCTTTCCACAGAGGTGCCTTGGGAATGTGCTGGGTAGAGTGACTCAATGGGGGCAACTATGAGATCTTTCCCTGAATTCAGTTTGAATCACTCTGCTTCCACGTGCTTTATATTAATTCCCTAAGTAAAAGTTGTTTTGTAAAAGCATTGCTATTAAAGGACACTTTAAACAAAAGTCTAAACTCTTGGCTGTAGAATTCACTAAAGATCTATATGGAAAGTATCATTTTGGGTTCTGGTTTGAGACGACTGCCTGGATGCAACTAGTGAGTGTCTCTCTCATGAAGAGGGACTGATACAGGGGACTATCTGGCAGAACATCCTCAAGTTCATCAGAGAAGTCATGGGATCAAGGAGCGTGGAGGGGAGAAAGCTCAGACAGCCTATGGAGCCCCTGGCACGGAACTGGGAGAGGATTCCCCACAACAGCAGGGGTGAGTGACTGAGAGAATCCTAGGGTTCCTGCATCTGCCAGAGATCTCTGCAGTCCCAGTTATGGAAGAGGCCCCCTCAGTCCCTGCTCCAGCCTGATGCAGGAGGCTTCTGGAATCAGGGCAGAAGCACTGCTCATGCCCATGTGAAACCCAGCTGTCTCCCACTCCTGCGAGGTCCAGTGTGGCCACTGTCCACCAAGGAAGGAGGCCAGGGCCTCTTGTACCCCCAGGAAAGATACTGCAGCTGCAAAATGCAACACACAGGCCCATGGATGCTCTCTTCCCCTCTGCTGCTTCCTATCAAGGGTATCTTCCCTGCTTTGAAGATGGGCTCCCACTATATCTGCCCCACTCCCAGTGAAACTTCAGAAGGCCACCAGCTTACAGAAGTCGATGATAGGCCTCCTGCAGCCCCTGCCTCCACTGCTTCCACCCTTGCCATAACCAGACAAGAATCATTCCTTCTCAGAATGGGAAGGCAGGGCACCCCTGTGGCCCTTGGCCAGGTGGAACCCTTGCTGCCTGAGGGTTATAGAGGGAGTGGCGAGAAGACTTTCTTCGAAGTTGGCCTGAGCAATAAATTCATGACCAAGTCCTCAAAAGCAAATGTAGCCAAAAAAAAAAAATATTGACAAATGGGATCTAATTAAACTAAAGAGTTTTTCACAGAAACTATTCACAGAGTAAATAGACAATCTATAGAATGGGAGAAAATATTTGTGAATTATGCATCTGACAAAGGCCTAATATCCAGAATTTATAAGGAACTTAAACAAATCAACAGGAAAAATACCCCCAAATAACCCCATAAAAAGTGGGCAAAGGACACGAACAGACACTTCTTGAAAGACACTCAAACAACCCACAAACATGGAAAAAAATGCTCAGCATCAGTAATCATCAGAGAAGTGCAAATCAAAACCACAATGAAACAGCATCTCTCACCAGTCAGAATGGCAACCACTAAAATCTTTAAAAAAATGAATAATTCTACACTGTTGTTGGGAATGCAACCTAGTTCAGCCACTGAGGAAAGTAGTTCAGAGATTTCTCAAAGAACAAAAAATAAACCTACCATTGGGTACAGCAATTCCACTACTGGGTATATGGAACCAACTTAAGTGCCCATCAACAGTGGAGGATAAAGAAAATGTGGAACATATACCATGGAATACTACACAGCCATAAAAAAAAGAACAAAATCATGTCCTTTGCAGTGGAGGCCATTATTCTAAGCAAATTACCCCCCAAACTAGAAAACCAAATACCACATTTTCTCACTGGTAAATGTGAGCTAAACACTAGGTACACATGGGCATAAAGATGAGAACAGCAGACATGGGGGACTCTTAAGGATAGGAGAAAGATGGGGGCAAAGGTTTAAAAACTGCCTATTGAATACCATGCTTACTATTAATATTTGGGTGAAGCCCATATCTCACCATCACACAGTATACCCATGTAACAAAGCTGCACATAGACCTCTTAAACTGAAAGTTAAACAAATAACAAACTTCTACAGAAAAATTTCTACAGAAGTAAATCGTTTGCTTTCCTTTTATAGTAACTGTATCTTAACTGAGACATATGTATGACAGGAAATATATGACTGAGAGTTGAAAAACAGGCACTTTAGATTTTTCAAATGGTAACAGAGATTCATTTCCTGGTACTCTGATGTGCATTCATCAGAAATAAAGCATGCTACTATTATTAGTTCATGAATAGAAAGTCACTCAAAAGTAACTATATTATAGATTTCAGTCATCTTAACAGTGGTGAATAATTTTGATGTGCTTATTATACTTGCATACCTGAAAATTCTTTTTGTGCTATAAATTAGTTGACCCACTTTTTTTTTTCTAGTTGGGGTCTCACTCTGTCATCCAGGCTGGAGTGCAAGGGTATGATCATCACAGCTCACTGAAACTTTGACCTCCTGTACTCAGGGAATCCTTCCACTTCAGTCTATGAAGTGGCTGGGACTACAGGCATGTGTACCATGCCTGACAAGTTTAATATTTTTTTTTTTTTGTAGAGACAAAGTTTTGCTATGTTGCCAAAGCTGGTCTTGAAGTCCCGAACTCAATCAGTCCTCTCACCTTAGCATCTGAAATTGCTGGGATTATAGGTGTGAGACACCACACCTGGCCTCAAATGCTTTTTTATTTTTTAAATAGCACTTTTGTTTTTAAAGAAAGTTTAAACATTAAAAAAAAAAAAGAAAACAATGTACTGTGTTATTTGCAAATTATATTAGAGAATGACTCCCTTCCTTTGTTTGTGAAACTAAATGGTAGTCTCAGGAACCTAGGAAGCACACATTGTTAACCTCCCTTTCTGTCAGCAGCCTTGAAACCTTGCCTGTCTACACCATTACTTTCAAGGGTGTTGCCATTGAGTGAAAGAGCACGTGGATTTTGAGGGCAAACCTCCTCCTTCTCCTACCCCCATCTCTCAGGACCCAGACCCTTGCTCAGGCTCCACTGGCCCCAAAGGAGATGCCAACCCATAACCTCACCAAACATGCAGCCCATTAGCCCTTCCAGGCTTTCCTTCCCTCTTTCTAGCCTGGAAGCCAACGTTCACAGCCTCTCATCACCTGAAAAACGCCATCCTTGGATGAACTCACCCACTGCCTTGCTTGACCTCAACTATCACTTTTTTCATTTGCTTAGTTTTCCATTATCTATCATGAATTCATCTCCAAAACTCCTGGAAGAAAACATGGGGGAGAAAGCTCTTTGACATTGATTTTGACAATGATTTCTTGGATATGACACCAAAAGCATAAGAAACAAAAGCACAAATAGACACAACAAAAGACAATAAATAGAGTGAAAAGGAAACCTACAGATTGGGAGAAAATATTATCAAACCATACATCTGATGAAGAGTTACTATCTAAAAAATATAAGGAACGCCTACAACTGAATAGCAAAGAAACTAATAATCTGATTTAAAAATGGGCTAAGGACTTGAATAAACTTTTCTTCAAAGAAGACAAGCAAAAGGCCCACAGGCATGTGAGGACATGCTCAACACTACTAACCATTAGGAAAGGCAACTCAAAACCACGAGATGACCCCTCATTTCTATGAGGATGTCACTATAAAAAAGATCTGCAATAAGTGTTGGTGAAGGTGTGGAGAAAAGGGAACCTCTGTCCACTACTGGTGGAAATGCAAAATAGGGCAGCTTCTAAGGATTTTTCTTTTTTAAGTTAGTCTCCTCATACTAAGTTGAACTTCAAGTACTCTGTGTTTCCATTCTTCTCAAAACCTACCTATCCTCCGTTTCCATTTGGACAAATGACTTTTCTAGACTGGCTGCCCAGTAAGTAGCTAGTCATTTTGATTAGTCTTTTCCAAAACCAATGTTTTGCTCTATGAATATATTTAATTTTTTTTGTTTTCTGTGTCTTTAATTTTGACTCTTTATTTTCCCTCTTTTCTGTTTTCTTGAGTTTTTTTCTGTCTTTGTCCTAACTTCTTAAATAGGTTATAAAGCTTATAATGTTCAGCTTTTTTCCCTAATGTAAAGGAAGGTTAAAATTTAATTTTCATTAAGACTAAAATTTCTGTTTTATGGTGTCCCATGCATTTTGATGTGTCGTGCTTATTTGTAGCACTTTAATCATCCAGTTCTACATATTTTAAAATTTCCTCTAAGATTTTTTTTAAACTACATATTAAGTAGAAGTATATTTTCTATTTTTCAAAAGTCTGGGTTCTCTTTCTATATTCTGTTATTGATTTTTAACTTAAATGTATGTAGTCAGTGAATGTGACTGATGTGAGAAATTCTTGAAAATTTTGAGACTTGCTTTATGACCTACCACATGGTCAGTTTTCCTAAATGACTTATTATACTTTAAAAGAATACTTTATGTATTCTCCATTTGATCAGTGCAGTGTTCTATAGGTGCTCTATAGGTGGCCACTAAGTGTGTTTGTTAACTTTGGGGGAAAAAAATCATATAAAAATATTTCCTCCCACCACCTCAACCCACCACAATTTTGCTTATCCTAAAGATCCAGTTTTTAAGAGAACATAAAATTTCAGGATCCTGTAAATTATTATGACAAGGGATAAATTAAGCCTTGGAGATTGAGTCACATAGTATGTCACCGACTCTGCTTCTTAGATTATAAGTTAAATCTCTTCTTCATGGTTCTTGTTCTGCTCCCTTTATTGTCCTGTGCTCAACTCAGAACAGATGGTGCCCAAGACCCCATGACTGTTACCTCTTCAGCGTAGAATGTTAAATACACCTTTCCCAAAAGCAAAAACCTACATTGACTGATAACATTATTTTAACTGTGCATTAAGCCTTACATAGCAAGATGTCAAGATTCTGTTAAGTTTCCTTAAATCTCGTCTATATAAACTACCCCAAACTTCTACACTTCAGAACACTGACTTCCATTCTTTGAAATCTGTGCTTCTTAAGTGGCTATCCTTAAACTTTGCACTTAATTAAATATCTTCAAATTAGATCTGACCCTTTTGGATATTTTATGTTGATAAGTTTAAAAACACCTATTCCGTAAAGTTCTCCTGACCCTCTCATATAGAAACAATTTCTTCTTGTTTTGAACCTCCCAGACTTTGGGTCTTCTTTCTTGTGGCACTTGACACTTTTGCCACCTTGGGGGTGCATATTTTTCTTGTTTCCAGTTATACCTATCTTGGTATCTTCCACAGTGCCTTTGTGGAACTGACAGTGATTGGATGCTAGTGTTTGTGGGATGACTTTAAAAATAAATTAATTAAAAAGCTCTGTGCCATATCCCCAAAATGAAAGGGGCAGTTTAAAAAAGTACACGTACTTACAGGAGAAAAATAAATAACACTTTTTCTACCTTTGGCAATAGCTGAATAGCTTATTCCAGGCCAATCTGTCTAAGATGTATAACTAGACAAGGAGGAAAATATTTAAAAACATCTGTTTGAAAAAATGGAGAATTTGATCAAGAGCTTACAAAAAATAAATCTGGAGAGAAGAAAAATCCAGAGGGATGAGCCCCACATTCAATACCACATTTTTTCTAAAGGTATTTGCCACTTCAAAAGGTACAACTGAAAGCCTGATGTTGGGGTCTGAATTTTTTTTCCTTACAATTCATATGTTGAAATCCTAATTCCTAATGTGATAGTACTAGGTGTTGGGGCCTTTGGGAGGTTATTAGAGCATGAGGAATTAGTAAGAGTGGAATTAGTACCCTTATGAAAGGGATGCCAAGAAACTCTCTTGCTCTCTGTTCTGTCATGTGAGGCCACAGCAAACAGTTAATAGTCTGCAATCCAGTAGTGGGCACTCAACAGAACCCAACCATGTTGACATTCTGTTCTAAGACTTCTAGCCTCCAGAACTATGAGAAGTAAACTTCTGTTTTTTATAAGCCATCCAAGTTATGTTAGTTTATTATAGCACCCAAACTGAGTAAGGCAGTTGAGAAGATGAACACAACTTCAGAGTGTCTAATAAGAATAAGGGAACAAAAATTAAGCACACCAAAATGAGGGTTTAAGGTCAATATTGCAGGCTTTCAGTTGGGACCACTGAAGGGCTACACCCTAGTAATACTTGAATACATGGAAACCAACTATCTCAAAACTTGGAACCCAAGACTAAATCTGCTAAATTCCTGATGAATTAAGGTGATTTGTTCATACTATAACTGCCTCTAGAATAAAAATCATTCCTTTCTGGAGGAAGGCAACAACATGCAGGATTGCAAATTTTCTCTACAATTTTAGCACAATAACTAGCATTCAATGAAAACAACCAGACACATAAAATAACAAAAATTACTAAGAAATCAAGAGAAAACAAATATCAGAAAATAGTTACATACTCTCCGGGGATCCAAATATTAAAGCTATCAGATATGACATCTACTTTAAACAATGTTTGATAAAGTAAATGGCAAGATAAAAAATTTCAACTGAGAACAGAGAATTATATAATAAAAAAATTCATTAGTAAAAATATCAATGCACTTAACTGCAGATAAATATAAAAAGGTAATTTATATGTCTAACCCTGAATTGTACCCCACATCTTTAAATAAAAAAATTTTTTAAAAAATGCAGAAAATAGTGCAAGAGACATAGTAAAAAGAGATGGCATAAGTAACTGAATATCCAAAAGAAAAGAAAAAAGAGAATGGAGAAAAATAAATATAAAAATAGAATGAGAATTTCATAAAATTGATGAAATACATTTAAACAGATACAAAAATGCTAAAAAAAAAATCCAAATAGGATAAATACAAAAAAACCCCAAAAACACTACAGGAAGAAAATTTGTTATATTTCTAAAAACAAAAAAGAAAAAAAAAGAAAAACTTAAAGCACAAGAGAAAAAGGACATTTAACTCTGAAGAGCAAATATGACTTATAACTAACTTCCCAACAGAAGTAATAAAAACCAAAGGCAATAAAAGGATATTTTTGAAATCTTAAGAAAAAAACTGTCAGGCTAGAATTCTGCACCTATAAAATAGGCTTAGCGCCTGTAGTTCCAGCTACTTGGAAGGCTGAGGCGTAAGGATCGCTGGAGCCCAGCAGGTCAAGGGTACGGTGGCCGGGAGCGGCCATTGCACTCCAGTCTGGGTGACAGAGTGAGACTCCAACTCAAACAAAACAAAACAAAAACAAACAAGCAAAAAAACCAAACCAAAACAAAACAAAAAATAGGCTTAAACAATAAAGGGGAAAAATGCATTTTTAGAGGAAAAAACATTAATAGATAAAAATTTAAAAACCTAATAGCATTTAAAATAATACTAGAAATCAAATACTTAATAATAAATCTAGTAAGATATACAATATCTCTATCCAGAAAAAAAAAGAAGACAAAAATAAATGGAAAAATAAGCCATGTTCAGAGAGATGAGTGACTCAAAATATTAATGACATCATTTCTCCCCCAGTGGATCCAGTGTTTCCTTTCGTTTTTTCAAAAAAAATTTTTTTGAGTTGGAGACTCACTCTGTTGCCCAGGGTGGAGTGTAGTGGCATGCTCACAGTTACCACAGCCTCGATCTGCTGGGTTCAGGCGTTCCAAGTAACTGGATATACAGGTGCTCATCACCACGCCTGACTAATTTTTTAGATTTATTGTAGAGACAAGATCTCGCCAAGTTACCCAGACTGGTCTCGAACCTCTGAGCTCAGGCAATACTCTTGTCTCTGCCTCCCAAAGTGCTGGGATTACAGGCTTGAGCTACCGCGCCCAGCATGAATCCAATGTTTCTGTGCAGTCTCAGTAGAAACTCCAGCAAGCTTCTTTGCAGACATTGATGATCCAAAATGCAAGGGTCATGAATTGTCATTCTTGTGGAAAAGAAGAGCAAAGTTGGAGGTCTTAGAATACTTGATGTTAAGACTTATCATCTTAAAGCCACAGTGATTAGGAGGGTGGTGTTTATACAAGAATAGGATAACCAATGCAACAGAGGAGATTCTCAAACAGAAATGTCTAAAAAATGTTTGATTAATGACAAACCTGAGTGATGCTGCATGAAAAGTGCCATGCAAATTGAATATCTACTTGGGAAGAATGAATGTCAATCCTTAATGCACATTATACACAACAAATCAACAAAGTCTGTAGGAAATAAAAAAGGAGAATTTATTAACTGGAGTGAAACTTCTTGCAGAAACACAAGCCTGAAGAGAATGTGGGCTTATTCCAACACTCTACCCTGTTAAGGCCCTGTTATGGGCTGTTTAAGGCCCCCAGATTTATAGGCTAATACCTAACCCCTAGCATCTCAGAATGTGACTGTGTTGGGAGACGAGGCCCTTCAAGAGGTTAAAATGAGGAAGGTGGAGGAGGCTGTAATTCAGCCTTACTAGTGGCATTATGAGAAGATTTAGACATACACAGACATAGTGTGATGCAGGCACAGAAGAAAGGCCATGTGAGGACATGGAGAGAAGGTGGCCGCCTGCAAGTCAAGAAAAGAGGCCTCAGGAGAAACCATGCCTGCTGATCCCTAAATCTTGGCTTTATAGCCTCCAGAACTGCGAGGAAACAAGTTTCAGTTGTCCAAGCCACCCAGTCTATGTTTTGTTACGGCAACCCTGGCAGACAGCCTTAGAGTTCAATGTCACAGAGAATGGATGCAATGCTTCTAGCCTGGAAAAGTTTTTAGTGTTACCTAAAGGTCATCTCACTACAAAAATTGCAATTATGTGCCCAAACCAGTTAAAAATATATCCCCCAATAACTAAAAAAACCCCACATTGGCTCTACCTGGCTGTTACATATGAGTCAGTGAAATATAATTAAGACACAACAACTATTGGTACCTGAGTTACTTACCCCTGATTTCCAGGAAATAGGAGGTCACAGAATTTAGAGAATTGATCCCCTAAAGAATAGAATGCCTTGGCCAGAAGACAAGAAATGATAGTAGAATCACTGGCCACCTCAGTTCACTGTCTGAAGGTGGCGTGGTGTGGGAGTTGAGAGCTGGAACACAGGAATCAGCCAGAGAGCTCAAATTTTGGGTCTAACTCTTCAAATGTGGGTGAGTTATTTAAACCCTCTGGGCCTCAGTTTTCATATTCATAACACAGGGATGATAATAATTGTGCCCGTTGCATGGTGTTACTATGAGGATCAAACAACAGCACCCAAAACAGTGCCTGGCCCGTGGGAAGCATTCCTAGTGTCTGGGAGATAAGCTTGCTGATGTCATCCGCAGAGACCTGGAGACAGCCTTTGTTGGGGCAGGGCTGGAAGGAGCCTCCACTGAGGCTAAACATGTATGATGCCTGTGAGTTGTGGATTATCCACTGTGAGATTATCTGATTCCTTCTTTGCATGGTGGACCATATGTGGATAGGTCTCATGACAAAGACCATGAGAAGACCAGGTCTTGGAAACTGGGATAGGTGAAGGGATCAGCAGGGTATCACTAGCCCAAAGCTGGGGCTGTGCTTGTAGCTAGCTCTTCCCCTGACGATACACCAGGTACGGACTTGGGAGAGCAGAAGCAACATTATAGCTGGTGAGGGTGGTCTCAGAAAGGAGCCCATCACCTGGCAGTCTTGAGCCTGTGGCTTGGCCTCCCTGAGCCAGTGCCCTCATTTGTTTGCTGGAGTTCCTACACACAGACTTGCTCCATCCACACACCCTACCATAAGGGAGTCATGGAGAGTCCTTCCTTCACACCCTGCAGCTCTCCTAACATAGCAATGGTTGGGCAGCTTTCTGACACCTTACATTGTGGACCATCAAGCTGAAGGCCATAGGTAGGCCAGCCAGCCATCAGGGCAGGAGGGCCCAGGACTTACCTGGTGGAGAGAAAGCAGAGCTCCCGCAGGCAAGGCAGCCTGCCTGGCCAGGCAGGGCACTGAAGGTGTCTGCAGGGCATGGCTGGCATTCTCCTGCTGCCTTGGCCCTGATGCTGCTGCCAAAGGTCCCTGCTGGGCAGGGCCTGGGACTGCGGGCCCCAGCAGGGCAGTAGTGGCCCACTGGGCAGGGGTAGCTGTGGTAACTCTCTGACCCTGGAGGAAAATGGAGGGAAAATTCTGAGCCCAGGACTTCAGTCGAGGGGAAATTTGAATTGGCAGGGAGCATCCAAGAATGCACCTACTGGGAGATTGGAGGGAAGATCATGAAGCAAACAGGAGGATGACTCTAGACTGGGGGGCAGTGTGCCCCGTGACCTGCTGTGCCTCCCCACTGAGCTCTCCAATAATCCTTTTTCCCCCTCTCAGTCAGATGCAGGGTACACTGGGCAGTGGTTGTCCTGGTCGCAAGAGTGCCTGAGTCACGGGCTCCAGTATGTTTGTGGGCATAGGGAATTGCACAAGCTGTGCTCTGTAGGTCTTTTAAAACTAACCTGGAGACCGGTGGCACCTACCTGTTCTGTGTCCCCTTTCATCTCTGTCCTCCCAAGGTTCTGGGGTCTGTGTCAGGTGCGCTAGGCCAGGCCCCTTCTTCTACACACTCCCAAGGGCTCCCAGACCCTGCAGGTCCCTCCCACCTGCACCCACACCCTTTCCACCGAGCTTTGCCCAAGTCCAGCTCCAGGCCAGACCCCTCCTGAGCCTGCCAAGGCTTCCCTGGCACTTACCCTGAGGGCAGCTGAATCCTGATGGGCAGGGCTGGCAGAACAGGGCATCTAGTGCCTGGCTGCGGTACGTTCCTGATTCACAGAGACGGCAGCAAGTCTCCTCGGAGACCCTTAGGCCACTCCCATTCAGGGCCTCGGAGCCCCCAGAACAGGCATGAGGCTGGGCACTGCCCGGGGGGCAGAAATTGGGAAACACGCAGCTGCAGAGACACAGCCCCCATGCCAGTTCACACCAACCAGGCCTGTGTGTGAGGCGGCTCCTACCATCAGGACTCCAGTGTCCCCTAGCCTGGAATTTAAGCTGTCAGGGGAAGGGCACCCCAATGGCATCCCAGTTGGGGGCCTGGGGTTGCCTTGTGCCTTCCTGAAAGTGGTGTCCCGTGCCCACGGCCAGGTTGGTGATCCTGCCTGCCTCACATGAGCAGATCTAATGTAGAGAGGGTCAGTCCCAGATCCAAATCCAGGGTGACAGATGAAACACTCCGTACCCAGCCACACTTGAATTTCAGATACACAATGAACACATTTATGATGTGGATAGTCTCCAGTGTTGCATGGGTCATACTTTATAACAAACATGCATTGTTGACTGAATTCCAGCGTAACTGGCATCTGAATTTTTATGTGTTCCTTCTGGCTGAAAACTGACCAGTCCTCTTAGAGCACTCTGTTTTCTCATCCCTCACTGCTGTGGGCAGAAGCAGCTGGGGTCCTAGTGGAGAAGCCTAAGCAGAGGCTTACACAGTACTTGTCTCCTGGCCCTACACTTTGGTCATGGTGGCAACTCACACAGGGTGCTGACAGCAGTGGACAGAGTGGGGGCTCAAACTCACGTGGATGAGGGAGGAGACTCATGGGGTCTCAGATTCACACGGATGGAGGAGAGGATGCATGAAGGACTCAGATTCACATGGATGGGAGAAAGGACTCATGGGGAGTTCAGTCTCACATGGGTGGGGGAGGGAATGCATGGGGGACTCAAACTCACCTGGATGAGGGAGAGGCCTAATGGGGGCTCAGACTCATGTGGATGGTGGAGGGGACCCATGGGGGGGGCTCAGACTTCCATGGATCAGGGAGTGGATACATGGGTTGCTCAGTCTTGTGTGGATGGGGGAGGGGACCCATGGGGGGCTCAGACTCACAAGGATGGGGGAGGGGACTTACCGCTGCCCTGGGCCTGTGTAAGTGGAGGAACCAGCAGGGCAGGCATAGCCCCCAGGACAGAGCGAGGGGACCCCTGTCTGGGGCCCACAGTAGGAGCCAGCCCTGCATGGGACTTCGGTCACAGCACCTGAGGGAGACAGGGCTGGTGATGTGGGAAGAGCAGTCCAGGACATGTTTTTCTGCACCTGCCGAGTCCTCCCCTTCCCCCTGTGTGGCCTGGGAAGCCTGGAGAGTGGAGGAGAAACCAGGAGGGTTCTGGGCAGGGCCTAGTGGGGCAGAAGGCCGTAGGGAGGAGGCCTCAAAGTGGCAAGGAGCAGTGTGGGGGCCAGGCAGGGGCTGGGGCAAAGGGAGGTTTTCATGTTGTCAGGGCGGGCAACATGGGTGGGCAGTGGGCCATGCATGGTGATGGAAATCAAATGACAAGTGGTATTTCCACTCTTTCTTGGCAAGGATGGGTGTTGATGAGGCGAGTACAGAGTGGCGGCAGTGGGTGGCTGCAAGGTGCTGTACTATCCAGGAGCCCTGCTGGCCACACAGGTGCCTCGAAGGCACTGTCCAAGCTTTTCCTGTGCCCTAGGCACTGCCTGCCATAACTCCTGCCTTCTCTCACTTAGAACCTCGTTCTGTCCTGCCCAAGTCCTTCGCTAACTTCTAGAATAAAGGAGGGGGCCTTATGTTGTGCCCCGACATGTGGGGCACACAACACTTTGTATTGGGCTTACTATTTATCATTTCTCTGACCAATCTTCTCCGTAACCCAGACAGGAAAAAAGAGGAGGCTTGAAGGCATCTTGGGCTGGGGAGGATTCAGGTGGTATAGATACCAGGAAAGGCTGTGGAGGTCTTTCGGGGACTGGGCAGGAGGCTTCCCAGGGTGTGCAGTTGGCCTTGTCATGTGTGTCTAGAGCTCATAAGGGTGCTCTGCTGACCCCCAGGCCACAGTTTCAGGGACGAGAATTTGAAGGGCAGGGCGGGGGTCAGAAGCACCTGCTGGGCACTCAAATCCGGCCCTACAGGGAATGGCAAACACATTTGCCTGGTTCCTCAGCTTGGCATCGGGGCAGTAGTGCCCAGGGGGGCAGAGCTCACAGTCTTCTGGTGCTGATGCCCCCTGCTCTGACCGAGAGGTGCCAGGAGGGCAGAGAATGGCGCCCTGGTCACCTGGACACCAATGGCCTGGCGGACACGGGTAGTCTTCGAAGGAAGAGAGACCTAGGGGTGAAAGCACTGGGTACATAAGGGTTACTCTGTCCAACAACTCTGCTCTCTCCTCCCAAGGCCTCCATCCATGTAAACAGGTCTTACCTGGCCATGGGCAGTGGTACCCGGCAGGGCAGGGCAGGCACTCTGCTCGACTCTGACCTCCTTCTGCTGTCAGGTAAGTATGCTCAGGGCAGGCCTGGGGGGCTCCTGGGCGGTTCTCACTCTCTCCAGGGCAGTAATGGCCCGAGGGGCAGGGCTGAGCAGCCAGGGCCCCTGTAAGCAAAGGCTGTGCTCGCATTCTCCCCTGGTGAAGCCTCCCCAGGCCCTCCTCAGAAACTGGCACATGCCAGGCTATGATAGGATCTCACTGCTCCTAGGTCTCACCTGCTTTGCACCAGAGTCCAGGGGGGCATGGCCCACAGTCCTCTCTCTGAGTAGCACCGGGGACAGCCGCCAGGGTGTGAGGTGGACATAGGACAGGTTCTCCACTACCCTCTGGGCAGTAAAAACCTAAGGCACAGGGGCTTACACTGGGGTCTGTGAAGGCAGGTGGGGGTCCCTGTCCAGGGTGACAAGGAGTTGAGAGGTCGGGATGGTATCAGACCTGGCCCTACTGACTTTGTGTTGTCAAATTGGCCACCGTCTGAATTGCATTGGATCATGCTACACATGCATGCACACAATGTATCAGGTGTATGACAACTGGGATCACCTGCTTTTAGTCTGCCTATGATAATTTAAAAAATCTTTGCCTTTATCACACCCACAGGCAAGATGCAGGGCTGTTACCTGGTGGGCACTTCTCTGCGCACAGCTGTCTCCGGGGACATGGTGTCTGGGGCTGCCTGGGACCTGCTGTTGTCACTTCAGAGGTCCCAGGTGGGCAGAAGTAACCAGCAGGGCATTGTCCCCACACTTGTCCACCTCTGATAGTCAAGGAGAGGGAGGAGAGTAAGAAACCCAGGAAGGAGAACTGCCTGAACCCTGGAGCCTGCATGAGCCCCAGAGCCTGCCCGGGGCTGGAAAGGAACCTGGGTTTCAGTCTCCACTGTGCCCCACAGTGTGACTCATGTGTGCCTGTGCCCAAGGGAACACAAGCCCATGCTCTGAGAAAAGAACAGAGCTGTATCTGAGGAATGCAAATCCTGTTAAATGACCAGGCCAAGGAGGCATTAAAATGGGATAGTCACAGCCTACTCCCCTTGAACTCTATCTCTTGCTGTTTACTACTTGCTGGTACCACAAGTAGCTGTAGATTAACCCAACATGAACTTCAGAGCCCACACCCTATAGCTTAACCATTATGGCCACTCACTAACCAGTGTTGTTCTGTGAATCAGCAAGAACTCCTGACATACAGTGTTGTCCCAGCCACTCCCTATCCCCCTTGTTTGCCTTTAAAAACCTGCCTGTAACAGAGGAGCTCATATCCAAGATGAGTTGGATCTGAGTCTCTGGGCAGTTGTCCTCTCTGGCTCAAATAGTTGCTATGTTGTGCCTCAACCTTTTCCTGTTAGGTTGACAGCCCGTGACAACAGAAACTAAGTGAGGCACAGCAGCACCATGGACATGAGGCTGAGACCCAGGTCCCACCTGCTCAGGGCTCATGCTCCACTCCTCGCTTTGCCAGCAAGCACTGGCTTCCTGTACATCTTTTCTCTGCCGAGTTTCTAGAGCTCAGAGGACAAGGAGCAGGACTCAGGGCTGCCAGTAATGGGCCAACCCCTCCTGGAGAGCTCAGTGACCTTGCTACACTGCTGTGGAAATGGGGGAAGAAGGGAACACCTGCCTGCTTCCTGCACTGTCCCTGGGATGCCTGAGGCCTGCTGGGTCTCCAAAGGGCTTAGGCCTGGGCTCTGAGGCAACCATAAGTCTGATCTTTAGCTCTGCAGCAGGATAAAGCAGGCTAGACCTATGAATGAACTTCCTGAACAGAGAGAGACCTGCTTCTGAGAAACCCTGTTATCACCATCTAAGTTGAAAAGACTGCACTGAGCAGGCTTGCTTCTGCATGAAATCTGTAGCAACTCTTCCAGGGAGGACCACTCCACTGGTGAGGGGAGTTCAGGTGTTTAGCGTCAGCAAGTGCTGGGAACTTCTCCAGGCCAGAGAACCAGATGAGGTCACTCTGGGTTTTGGTCCCAGGGCCACTGTGAGAGGCAGGGAACCCCCACCCAGCCCTAAGGCTGTGCGTCTCTGACCCCAGGTCCAGAGTTCCTCCAGTGACTCCTACTCTATTGAGAACGTCCCCACTGTGCAGATGCAGAAAGAAGCCAGGCACACCCCTGGGTGGGGGAGAATGCTCGGGCAGATTGGGTGCCCTAAGGCCTGGTTTTTGATCATCCTGTTTAAAGTGCCACTTATTGTCTCTCCCAGACCAACTGACCACAAAATCTTTCCATACTACCAAAAATGTGGACATGGAAGCAGAAGGAAGAATGGTCCCCATGCCCCGCGTGTACCTGCAGAACACGGATGTCACCTGGAGGCACAGACTTTGCCTGTGAGTTGCTTCCCCTGTTAAGGCTGTCTTCACTTCATGCAGAGCTCCCCTGAGTTTGAATACATTTATCTATTTATTTATTATTTTAAAATCTAGGCCTGTGCTGATTGTTCTGGGTTCACCTCCTGGTCAAGTATTTCCCTCCCTGCTCAGGCCTGGGTGGCCAGGCAGGCTGTGGTTTCACTGTCAGCCCTCGCACTTGAGCTTGGGCTGCAGGCCTGCTTTCCTACCCACAGGGCACAGCCATGGGACAGGACAGGGCAGGACAGGACAGATAGGTCAGGCAGGGGCTCTGGGCAGTGACTGACCTGCAATAGTGACCAGGGGGACAGAAGGAGCAGTCACCCTCTTCTTGGAGGCCAGACGCATCCTGGGGAGTGAAAGTTCCTGGAGGACACCGCAGGGGGACCCACGTCCCTGGAGAGGGCAGTAATGAATGAGGCTGGACACGCAGGCCCAGTCCACACCAGCGTGTGCGGACCTGCCTCCATTCCTGAACTGATCTGCAATGGACCATCTGTCTCCTGCCTCTTCTGCTGGCTGGAGGTGATTGTCCTTTATAAAGAGGAGTAGGACGAGACCAGCCTACTACAGAGGATAGAACTAGTGGAAGATTTTTTCAAAGGGCAGCAGAGCTGTTCTTGGGTGAAGGGGTGTTGGCCCCCAGGCTCAGCGAGGCCCTGCTGTGCATTAGACCTTGTGGGGGCTCTCCAGGATTGAGTCTGTGTCATGTCTGTTCACAGTCAGCGGGTTTCACTTGGGAACTGCCTCCTCCCTCCTCCTCCTGTGGTCCTGCCATGAGCCTTGTTAGAGGGCTGTGCTGTATCTGTTCCCTCCCCCAATAAGCCCGCCAACACATCCTCAAGAGCTCTGCTTATCAGCCTCAGTGTTGCCATGGAGCGTATGGCTGTGCAGCCATGTATCCTGTACACCAACCACACACTGCAGGGAAGCCCCATAAGAAATTCCTAACAGGGAAGAGCTTTAGAAGGAGCAGCTTGATCCACTGAAGAAGATTCTGTCCATGAGTGGAAGCAGGAAGCAGAATGGCAAGTGTTGAGTTGGTATACTGTGCATGGGGAGTGGGTGCCTCAGGGGCTCAGGAGGACCCTGCTTCCAGACAGCACCAGCCTCCCTCCTGAACATCAGTAGGGGCGGGTAACTAGGACATCAGGGACTCCTGGGTCAATGGGCCAGCTTCCCTGAGTACAGGATGTTCTAAATATTCTGGGGTGAAAGGACACTCAGGTAAAAGGGGATCATCCACCTTTCACAGCGTAGTCACAGAGGAGCAAGTGTGCTCACCCCTGTGAGGTCAATGCCTACATGGGCATGGCACACTCGATGCCTGCAGTCACAGGAGGAAGCCTACTGAGTTTAATAAACAAGTGACGGCATCACCAGCTTTTTTCAGTTGTGTGTTGGGCGGCCCGGTACAGCATGTGTGTGTGTGTGTGTGTGTGTGTGTGTGTGTGTGTGTGTGTGTGTGTGTACACATGCGTGTAAATGAAGGTGTGTGTGTGCAGGTGTGAGCATAGGCTCTTGCACAGTGTGTTCAGACACCTGGACTCAAACTCAAACAGATGAAGTGAAGAAATGTGATGGTGGGTGGGAGGAATGAGGCTGGGTAGAGGTGAGGGAAGGATAGAGACTGGGGGAAGGACAGAGGCGGGAGCGCTTTCATCCCTGGCAATCCTGTGCAAGCTCAGTGCCTGGCATACAGTAGACAATCTGGGTGTTTGAATGAATGAATGAAAGGCAGCAAAAGGGTATTGGAGAGAAGAAAGAGGGCCCGAGACTGTGGGGAGTCAAGGCCTTCTGGACATACCAGCCGGACAGTAGGCGTGTGCTGGGCAGAGCCTGGGTGCTCTAGTGCCAGGATGTGGGCAGTAAAAGCCTGGTGGACATGAGAGGCAGGCATCTGAACCCTGAGAGGGCTGGTAGTACCCTTGGTGGCACGGAGCAGGCCAAGCGGCCCCTGGCTGGCAGAAGTGACCCTAGGCATTGGACACAAAATGGCATGTCTGAGGCCCAGACTGGGTGGGGTCAGTGTAGTGTCCTTCCTTCTAGCTTGTTCCCTGGGGTGTGAAGGGCAGGTGACCCAGAGGTCACATGGGGCAGCTGGAGAAAAGATTGGGGAATGGGCGTGGGGGCATTGGGGTCCTTCCTTTGAGGCACTGAGGGCTAGCGTGATGCCCACAGTCAGAGGCCGAGCTCCAGCTTCAAGCCCAGGGCTGAACCCCCCACCTCCCAGAGCCTTCAGGAATGAGTCCCCTCCTGAAGCTCCTGGGAGATACCTGAGGGCAGGGGAGCGCTGTGGGGCTGGAAGCCCCAGGGTCCAAGGAGCACTTGGAGTTGGCTGTGCAGAAGCTGGTGGGTGAGCTGAGGCCTGGGCCTGGGCAGAAGAAGCCAGCTGGACAGGGCCCACAGCTGCCCTCAGAGGTGCCACCTGGAAAGGGAGGGTGGCAGGGTGGAGGCTCTGGATGTCTCCACCCTGGAACAGCTCGCCCAGGACAAGCTCATTCTCACCATTGGCTCCCTGTTGAACTCCGGAGCTAGAACAGAGCCGGAAGGGCACTGCCCAGTGTCTAGGGCACAGCCTGTGGCTGGACAGTGGCCCTCTCCTGGGGAAGACCTGCCGCTCACAGCTGGGCTGCATGCCCTCAGAGAACACAGCCACCAGGGGCTCTTCATTATGCATCTGTGTCTGCAGGGCCAGTGGGAGATGAGGCTCTGCACCTCACACAGGAGAGGCCGCTGGGGCACATGGCAGGGAAGGCGGGACATGGACAGACCCTCACCTGGGCTGCTCCTCATCGTTCCCATGGGGCAGGGCACTGGATAGAGGGTTCCTGGTGGGCAGTAGTGGCCTCGAGGGCAGGGTCCATTGAGGGGAAAGGCGATGTTTCTCAGGGGTGTGGGGCTGGCAGCGCCCCCCTCACAGTAGTAACCAGCTGAGCAGGGTCCTTGGGTGCAGAAAGGTGTGGAGTTTTAGGGTAGCAACAGATGCCTCCCCAGTCTTTATTCAAACCTGCCTGGTGGTGGAAGGCCCTTATCTCATGGCCCCACCTGGTCCCTGACACCTGCTGCTGCCTTCAACCCTGGGAATCACAGAAATGAAAGTAGGAGGGAAGGAAAAGTCAGGGAAGTGAGAAGTCACAGAGTGGCTTCAGTGTCTGTGGCTCAGGCCAGGCTTCCAAGCGGGCTCTAGCCCTAGTGTTGGCAAGGACACCCTCAGTACGAGGAGCCACACCAGGGGAGAGCAGTGTGGACACTTAGTCTGCACAAGGCCAAGCTCTGGAAGCAACGGCCTCAGTTTCCACAGCAGAGGCCTGAGAGGTCCAGTGTCACCTCAGACAAGGTGTAGACAGAATAAGTCTGGCAGGGGCTCAGAGGCCCTGCCCTTGGCTACCAGGCTGAGGCCTCTTAGAGAGGAAAGGAGGAACAGCAAGTGGCATGAGCAGGTAGGTGGGCTGAACCAGGCCTATGCTGCAGCCATGCAGAGAAACAGAACACTCGGGACCCCCCAAGAGGATCTGAGGTTGCGGCATCCCTGAAAGACTCATGTCCAGGTTTGGCAGGACTCGGAAGACTGCTCTGCCCCCAGTGGTTCTCTCTGCTGTCCTTGAGGGCAACCTCCCTCCCACAGGAGTCCTGGGCACCTCCCTCTTCTCATCATACCCCTCCTAGCTTTGGTACCTACCCCTAGGCTTCCCGTTGCCCAGTCCAGCGCAGTACCTCCCTGCAGGGCAGGGCTGGCAGGTCCTGGGAGAGATGGCACCTTCCCATCCACTCAGGGTTCCCTCTGGGCAGGGACGAGCTGAGGGCGTCCCTGCTGGGCAGTAGTGACCTGCAAGCAAGACTGCAGTGAGTGCTGTGTCCCAGCCCTTTGCTGTTCCCGTACTCCACTGCCTCCTGTCCTTTAAGACAGAGAAGGGTACTGAGGCCTTAGCCAGGTGGCATGGAGGAGACCCGGAATCCAGGAGGCTGGGAATCCAGGCCAGTAGGATGAGGCTTGGTGGAGGTCTGGTGTCAGGGCAGTTGAGGAGCGGGAGTGGGTGAGTGTGAGTGTGTGAGCATGCGTGTGAATTAGTGTAAGTAAAGGTGAGAGTGTGTGTGAGACTGTGAGAGTGTATGTGAACATGTGTGAGTGTGTGCGTGTGTTTGCTTGTGTGTATGAATGTGTGTGTGTGAGACTGTGAGAGTCTATGAACATATGTGAGTGTGTGTGTACATGTTTGTGTGCTTGTGTGTGTGGATGTGTGTGTGTATGTGAGACCCTGAGAGTGTGAGTATAAACATATGTGAGCATGCAACCGTGTACATGAATGAGCGTGTGCATGTGTGGTTGTGTGTGTGAATGTGTGAGTGCATGAGTTAGTGTGTGAGACTGTGAGAATACATGAACATATGAGTGTGTGAGCATGTGTGTGTATATATGTGTGCTTGTGTGTGAATGTGTGAGTGCATGAGTGAGAGTGAGTGTGTGAGACAGAGTGAGTGTAAACATATGTGAGTGTGTGTTCATGTGTGTGTGTGCACATGTGTTGGGCATCCTTTCCCTCATCCATGCATGGCCACACATGGGGACAGCTGCATGCTTCCAATCATAGACAGTCAGGGCAGGGGCTTCCTGGGCAGCCTCCCCACCACGTCCTCCCCCTGCAGCCCGATAAAACCCCATTTTAAAAGAGAACCAGTGGTCACCCAGCACTCAGCATGAAGCTCCAGACAGAGCCAAGTTTGGAGGCCTGGGGTCCCTGCCTTGGAGGGAGAAGGCAAGACCAGTCCCAGGGACCTACCTTTGGGGCAGAGGGTGGGCTCCACAGTGGCAGCCTGATGGCAGTAGGTGCCCTCAGGGCAAGGCAGACAGGTGTCAGCCCCAGGAAGAGGGCTAAAACTGCCAGGCTCACAGGGTAGTTCTCTGTGGGCCCCCGGAGGACAGCAGAAGCCAGGGGGACATCTGTATCCGTGGGTTCCATTGGAGGGTGAGGGAACAGTGCTGCCTCCCAGACAGATGTACCTGCAGGAGTGAAGAGTTGTGCCCACACACTCTCACATATCCAGCATGCAGGTAGTGCGGCCTTGTTGCAGCCCTGGCACCACACTTGTGCTCAGGAGTCCCCTGAGTCGTCAGGCTTAAAATAGGCTTCTGGCCCTTGCAGTGGGAGACTGAGTGGTGGAGGCTTGGGAAGATAGTCCTGGAGAGGGCCTAGCACTTCCCAGAATAGCAAGGCCCCCATCTTCATGCTCTCTGTCCCCTGAGCAGATGGATTGGTCTGCCTTCACACAGCACCTGCTGGAGCTTCTGGTGGTCACGGGACAGTGAGGGAAAATGCACCTCTCAGAATCCCAGGTGCCTATCAGTAGGGGATGTTGCCAGTGGAATAAAGATGGAGGCCTGGTCCTGGCCATGGAGAGGGGACTGCCCCAGGGTTCAGGAAGAAGACCACAGGGCTGGCCTGGCACACCCAGGGCTCCTTGGGCCAAAGGAGGCCTGTACTGGGTGGGCTTGAGGGCACATCCTATTCAGTCTGGTGTCTAAGGGATGGACCATCTGAGGCCCGCATGCCCATGGGAGATAGTCACCATAGCCTGTACTCATCAGAGCAGCTGGAGGGACACCATGGGAATTTAGGATTTATGTATGACCCAGTGACCTTGGCAGGCTCTGGCCTGAGCTAGGATTCTCCTCTGACTTATCCCAAGGAATTCAGAGCCAGGGCCCCTCACCCTGCATTGCAGAGCCCTGCCTCCAGTGCATGGGATAGCCCCGGCTGACTGCAGTAGCGCCCCGGGGGACACGGCTGGCACTGGTCCTTGCTGCCAAGGCCAGGGGCAGAGGAGTAAAACCCAGGAGGGCATGGCACTGGTGATCCAGTTCCCTGGGGGCAGAAGAAGCCAGGGGGGCAGATGTCATTCCCAGAAAGTCCCGGGACCTCCACCTGTGCAATGGAGAGAAGGAGGAAATTATTTCAGTTTCAGTTTCAGTCGCACAGAGCACACAGCTGGCACCTGAGGGAGAAGCCAGAACCAGCATCTGGTTGCATGAGCTACATTATGATCAAGATGACCGCAAAACTGCCTCACTGATAGTGCCTGTGGGGCCATGGAGGTTGGGTGTGATGGCCCTGTGGGAGGGTCTCTGATGTCACAAATCCTGGCCTTGACTCAGCAACCTCTGCCCTGTCCTCTGGCTTGTTCTCTGCTCTGGGACACTGCTGTGAAATTCCCAGAAGAAACGGCAGTCTCTGCTCTAAAAGAAAGGCGAAGGCCCAGAGGAGCAGGAGCAGTGCTCAACCCAGGTCACTCAATGGGTTAAAGCCAATCAACAGACACCAGATGTGTGGGCCCATCCATCTGCCCAGCCCTGTCCATGTGTCCGTCCTCCCTGCTGACTCTCCAGGACACCACGGTGTAACAATTAACCAGCAGGTGGCTACTTCCCCTGTGTGGTCCTGGGCAAGCCAGTTACTCCTCACGCTCCAGGTCTCTTCATATCTAAGGTAGGCTGACCCCGGGCTGCAGCCCAGGGCCATTGGGAAGACTGCCGAGTCCACGAGGACATGACACAAATGCAGCCCAGCCTGGAGTAAGTGCTCTGTGCATGTGACCTGCCCTTACTGCCACATGTCACCAAACTCAGCATGCTGTCTTCTGGAAGACAAGCTGCTATCTCAAGGACCGTTTAAAGAACTAAACGCTGCTAGTTCTGATCATCATTCACTATGGATTGGAAGATGCCACCAACTTTAGGGAGGTTAAATGTGAAAGATGCACATCTTAGAATCAATTGAATAGGCTAACCCTGGGCCCCACCCCCCACCCTGGGGACAGGGAGCTTCCACTCTGGTGGGAGGGAAGAGGCACTGGCTGGCCTCATGGTCTGAGCCAGTACACATCTGGGTGCTCCAGGGTGGACCCGACACCCATCATGGGTGCTGAAGCCCGGCCATACCTACCTTGTGTTTGATGGGGGTGGGAGACATGGCTCCCCCAGTGCAGTAGTAGGTAGAATGACAGAGCCCTGAGGGCTGGGGAAGCCCTTTCTGGGAGCAGAACATCCCTAGAGAGCAGACCCAAAGGGGGGCAGGTAACAGAGAGACCCTCCTCACCTTCCCCTCTCTCTTGGACCTGTCCCTCCCTGCCCTTCCTTCCCTGCCCATTGCTCCTTGCCCACCTTCCCTTCCCTCCCCAGGCTCAGACAAGCACAGGGTGTGGTGGCTGACAGAGTGAGGGAGTTGGGGTGGCTGCATAAGTGTGGAGACACCTGGCTATGAGAAGCCAAGGAATTGTGGGGGCTTCAGGCCTTTTGGGAAGTAGATGGGGACCTGCTCTGGTGTTTCTGGCTCCAGCAGCCCACAGAGCAGGCAGCTCTGGGCCGGCCTTGGGCTCTTGGGCATTGTTAGCTTGCCTCCTCCCATTTGCCCTCATTTTCTCCCTGCCCATCAGCTTAGGCTCCCTGAGGGTCCACTCACCTGCTGGGCACAGCTCACAGTCTAGCTCTGTAGCGGCTCCTCGTCTGGGCCCGAATGTCCCCCGAGGACACGGATGAGCTGTGGCTGAACGGGAGCCCGGGGGGCAGAAGTACCCTTGGAGGCACAGGCTGGGGCCATGGGCTGCAGGGTCTAGGGGGCAATGGCAGTGTCAGCATGACTCAAGGTGGGACCCCTATCCTCTGAGTGTCCTGGATCAGACCTGGGACACTTGGACACTGAACCTGCAAGGGGGGGTCCAGCTCCTTAGGCAAGGTGTTTTATTCTTGTCTGATGTTTACTGGGAGGGCCTCTCCATGGCTGACCACCTGCAGAGAGGATTTCAGCAAACCTCTATCAGCCTCTGGGTGCCCTGGCCATTGAAACGTGTTTGTCACACAAGGCCCACCACCCCCTCCATGAAGGCTATGTTCTGACTTCGTGTGTACTACACATGCCTTGGGGGATCTGAGCTGGACCATGGCTAACTAAGTCC
Organism: Carlito syrichta; assembly: GCF_000164805.1. Taxonomy (NCBI): domain Eukaryota; kingdom Metazoa; phylum Chordata; class Mammalia; order Primates; family Tarsiidae; genus Carlito; species Carlito syrichta. The sequence goes on from NW_007259211.1 coordinate 377,238, forward strand.
TAGGGTCTGGATCTCAGACTGTCTTGCTCTACACCTGCGTCCCTGCCATGCCCAGAGCTGGGCTGGCACTAGGAAGTCCTGATGGCGTGGAGGGCAGAGTCTCTATGGAATGCCCCATCCTAGTTGAAGTCCCCAGGATACTCTCCCTTCCACCTGCTGGTTCCAGGCCCCCTCACCTTGCTGCCCACTTGCTCAAGCACTGCACGTGTACCGGACATTGACTGCATCACTATGAGAACCAAGTTTCTGGTGTAAGAGGAACCTCCAGATAATTCTAAAGCTACATCTAAGTAGGTGCATGCAGGGAGGGACACCAGGCTCCCGGGTGGGCCCTGAGCCCCCACGGGTCCAACCTCCCTCTCTGAGTAACAAGGGCCCTCTTCCCTTCTCATATATGTAGAGGAGCTCAGGGGCTGCTTCGGTGGGGACACCTGACACCATGCCCTGGGACCAATGCCCTAGAGTCCTCTTGCCAACCAGATGAACCCACCTGGGCCAGAGGCTTCACAGTAGAATCCTGCCGGGCATGGCTCACAGGAGCCTTGGGCCTCTTGGGGCTGGAAGGTTCCATTCTCACAGGCCCTTGGCTGGGAGGAGGCCTCAGGGCAGTAGAAGCCACGGGGACACCGGAAAGACATGGGAGTAGCAGTGTTCTGGCCAGGGGGACAGTAATACCCTGCTGAGCACGGTCCATCTGGGAGGCGTTTCCCAGTACCTAGGGGGAGAGGTGTAGTCAGGCTCCAGGAAGGAAAGTGAGCCCAGCTTGAAAGTAGGCAGTGCTCTGGGTGGAGCCCGCGCTTGGAGGCTCCATATGCTGTGCAACTGGAGAGGATGCCGTTCTGGAACAGAGCTCTGAGGACCTTCCAGGTTCTGAGGCCCCTCAAGGCCTTGTGTCCCCTCCTGTCTCTGTCTCTTGCTGTCTCTGTGTTCATTCCTGTCTCTGTGTCCCTTTCTGTCAATCTGTCCCTTCCTAGCTCTGTGTCCCCTCCTAGCTCTGTGTCCCCTCATGCCTGTGTCCTCTCTTGGCTCTGTGTCTCCTCCTTGTCAATCTGTCTCTTCCTAGCTCTGTGTCCCCTCCTAGCTCTGTGCCCCCTCATGTCTGTGTCCTTTCCTGGCTCTGTGTCCTCTCCTGTCAATCTGTACCTTCCTAGCTCTGTGTCCCCTACAAGTTCTGTGTCCTCTCATGCCTGTGTCCCCTCCTGGCTCTGTGTCCCCTCCTGGCTTTGCTTCTTTCTACCTATGTGGCTGTTTAGGAGCCTCTTTGAGCCCAGGCTCTTCATCCATAAGATAGTAGCCATGTGTGAAGTCCTGTCCCCACCGCTTCCTACACAAGGCTTAACATCTGCTTTCTGTAAATCTTGACATGTATGTCTGAATCCTTTTCTCTTCTCTACCCAAGTCCTAGGTGATCTTCAAGCCCTAAGAAAGCTTTGCACAGCCTCCTCCTCCCCCTGTTCTCTTCCACTGGATCAGCATCATCCTCCCCAGGACACCAGATAGTACCTCATGCGACCCCATTAGCCCATTTGTGAGAACCCCACATGTGTCCAGGCTGGGCTGTGGATACTTTGATCTGCCTCTTCCCATCTCCACCTGTACCCTGAGCTCTCCTTGCCTTCCCCTCTAACCCTTGGGCCTGTCCAGGCCCCAAGAAGTGCCTGTTCCAGGGAACCGCAGGTCGTATGTGACATGAGAGACCTAGATGTCTACCCACAGGCTGGCCAAAGATCCCTCTGAGACAATAGTTAGGGACTTGGCAAAGAGACAGAGAGGGTGGCTCTTGTCACCTGAATCTGAACAGAACTGTCCTGCAGGACAGGGTCTGCAGTCCCTTGCGTTGCCAGCCCCTGGCCTCTCTCGGAAGGTGCCCCTTGGACATGGGTGCTGTGTAGGAGTCTGGGTACCCAGAGGGCAGTAGTAACCGGCAGGACAATCCACTGGCCAAATGGGCTTGGCTCCTGGTCCCTGGATCCCAAAGGAACAGAACCTGTGGATGCAGCATGTGTGAGGTCAAGAGCGAAGGAAGGATGCCTTCTACTTCCCAAGCTTTCTGGGAAGCTAGACTCCTCCAGAGGAAGGAAGCTTCTGGGACCTGAAGGATTTGGGCAGAGCAAGATCCTCATGGGACCATCTGAAGGGAGAGGAAATGGACATTAAGTTGAATTATGACATCCTTCTTTTTCTGGAGGCTTTTGCAGGAACCTGCAGTCCTCCAAGGTCCCATATTGGCAGTGGAGTGCTTATTACATTAGGTTCCGCAGGGCAGCAGGTGGCTGGGGGCCTTGGTTGCAGTCCATGAGGGTCCCTGTGATATGTCTGAGCCCCTTCTGGCCTCAGGGAAGGTGGGGAAAGCCAGATGTCACTGGACAGAGAGAAGGGGTCCCAGTCCAGGGACAGCTCCTCACTTTCCGGCAGGGCACGCCTTGCAGATGCTCTTTCCAGGCTCGTCCTGATACTGTCCGGGGGGGCAGAGCTGAGGCTCCAAGCTGCCCGGGGGGCATGAGTGCCCAATGGGGCAGACAGTGTCTAGAAAACAAAGCAGAGGATGTTTCCTCTTGGGGCTTCCTCCTCCCCTCAGCCCTGTGCTCACCTGGAGCAGAGGCAGCTCCAGCAGAACACCAGCCCACGTTGAAGGGCACATGGACTCCCTCATGCCTCACTGGGAAGCAGCCAGGTCTGCAGTGACTGGGGATGGGAGGGGGCTGCAGGTAACCATTCTGATTTAAAAAATGAAAGCTACATGCAATGCTGATACTCTACTGTAATTACCTGCAAACCTCAACTTGGATGACAACCTCCCTGTGGTCTGGGAACAAAGGCCTGCTCATTAGATAAGCAGGAGCCATTGGCCTGAGGCAACCTCCTGCCTTTGAGGTCCTATAGAACAGGTTGCAACCTCACTTGGCAAGTAAGCAAATTGAAACCCAACATAGGAGTACATTTTGGGTAACTAACTCTAGGTTTCTGCCTGTCCCAGGCAGCTATTACACCATGCCAGGGAAGGCAGAGGCCTGGCTGAAGCCGCCAGGATTTCTCAGCTGCTTCTGGCCCAAGTGCTGACTCAGGAACTGTTCATTGTTTAAATACACTTGGTTGCATTTGTTGGTTAAAGTTTTTCTTCGCACAGATCCCAGAGGACAAAATTTTGGGGGCTCTGCCAAGGAAAGCTCAGGTCCCCTGTCCCTGGGTCATACCCCTCCCCCTCCTCTGTCAGCCCGTGTCTCATGGCCAGAGGGGTCTCACATGACCCTAGAGCACATTTATTTCCTGCCCCAAAGCATCCTAAGCTGGCTTTAAAAAATCCTGCTTGGTTCTTCCGTTTCTTCTTACTCATCCCACCCCCATCTCTGAGTAGGGGGTGCTGAGCTCTGGATGCACAAGGAGTCCCATTAATACAGTTTCCTGCCCCTTTGACTATAGACTCCAGGAGCCAGAGGAGTTGAATGGAAAGTAAGCCCATAGCCACGTCTTCCTCCCGGCCAATCCCTCAGAGGTCACACAGCACCCCTCACCCTTATCCAAATGGCGAGGAGGATCTGCTCCTACCTGGACTGTGCCCAGAGACGGAGGCCCTGGGGCAATACCAGCCTCCTTCACACAAGGCCTCTGGGGAGCTCAGGCCGGCCTGGGAGCAGAACCAGCCGGCTAGGCATGGCTGGCAGTCCTGCTTCACCGCAGCACCCGAGGTGGGCAGGAAGGAGCCTGCAGGGCCACACACTGTGGCTGAACCGGGGCCTCTGTGATGGCCCATCTCTGACGGCAGAACCACATTCCAGCTCTGCTCACTCAGTCCCACAGAGGGTGACTTCGAAGGCCCCTGTCTCCTCGCCCTGTGACTTCCCACCTGTTGTGCTGGCACCTGGGCTCAACCAACATCGTTTCTTATTCCCAGGCACTTCTGCAGTCCAGCCCACCTCTTAAGCCTCCCTGGGAAGCCTGGGCCCCAGCCCTACATGGTCCCACTCACCCAGTGCCCCCACACCCCATGCTGCTGGGTGTGTGAGGGATGCTACTCTGTGAGTGCAGTTTGGGGGTTTCTTCTGTGTCCTTCCCTAGAAAACCTCTGGGCCTCAGCTCCTCTCTCCTCTAGAGGATCCACCAGTGACTCACCTGGGGGACACGGAGCGGGCTGGGGGCTGCCCTGGGGACAGAAGTGGCCTGGAGGGCATAGGTCTCCTGTGATTCCATCAGTTGGGTTTGGGACAGATGCTCCCTGAGCACAGTGGAACCCAGCACTGCAGGGCCCTGACCTGGCCGCCATTCCAGGTAGGAGACAATAGAATCCTGGAGGGAAAGACAGATCTTCCTGAAGCTGGGGTTGGAAGACTTGGAACACCACCTTCTGGGTGTGCTGATCATCTAAGGTGCACCTTGGGCCACCGGCCCACATATTCCCATTCGACCAAGGCCTGAGTGCTTTCCAGTCAGGGAGGGTGTGGCCTAATGTGTGTGGGGGCCGCAGGGGGCACTTTGCCCCATTACCTGGCTCACAGGGGGTACAATCTGACCGCTGGACACCCCCTCTCTGTGGTTTGTAGGTGCCCCTGGGGCAGGGGAACTGAGATGCAAAGGCTGTAGAGGGGGGGCAGTAATGACCGGCAGGACATTCGTTCCCGACCACAGAGGAGGTGTTGGCCAGGCAGAAGAAGCTGCAGAGAGGAGAGGGAAGGAGGAGAATCTGAGGGTTGATGGCCCTTGCAGTGTGGTGTGGTCTGGGGTGACCACCTGGGATTTGGGAGTTGTCACCTGGCTAGGGACACAGCTTTGTCCAGCATGAGGCATCAACCTGGGAACTTGGGCTTGGGGAAGACTAAATGGCTGAAGTTTTGGTAAAAGAGGCCCAGGTGTGGATTTAGGATTGACTCAGTGATCCCCAAGGGAGAGATCAAAAGACCCAGAGAAAAATGACTAGGGGAAGATATGGAACTCCCGTGACTTCTTGATATCACAGAAATCTCAGGTTGAAAGGGACCTTCGCAGCTGGCCCAGTCACCTCTTGCACCAGAAATGAAAACCACAAGTCCGAAGACATGAGGATCCCCAGGGGTGCCTCTCAACACTCACCCCTGGGGACATGGTTCACAGTGGCTCTGAGCGGCCTGGGTGTTGAGGGTTCCTGCTGGGCAGGGCTTTGGGACACCAGTGCCCTGGGGGCAGAAGTGTCCTGAAAGAGAAGCAGACCCCAAGGTCAGCAGGAAACCCCACTCCCTGATGCTCAGCATGTACCCACCCTAATGCCCAGGACCTGCAGGGCCAGGAGACAGGTGGAAACTTCCTCAGGGACCTTGGCTCTGTCTAGGAGGCAGAGGTGGGCAGGAGTGGAGGGGATCGAACTCCCACATGGCCTTCCCCTATTCCTCCTTAGTACTCCCACCCTGGGGCAAAGGGTACCTGTTGGACATGGGCCACTGGTCCCATCTCCCAGGGAGCCATTGGGGGTGAGGGCTCCCAGGAGGCAGAAGAAGCCTTCACTGCAGGGCCCAGAAGTGTGGGCAAGGCCAGCAGAGCTGCAGTAGTGACCGGGCAGGCACAGGGTGCAGGCAGCCTGCAGGGGCCACCATAGGAGGGCATCTTAGGAGTGCTTGGGGAGGGAACAGATGCCCCAAAGGACCTCTGATCCAGGACCCATCCAGCGCCTCACTCCTAGAGCACCCCTCCACCTACAGCACCCCCAACTGGTGTCCACACCACGCTGCCTGGATGCTACGCTGCCTGCTGTACCTGCTGCAGACCATCATTCTGCTAAACAGCTCTGAGCATCAATCCAGCGGGCTCCTGTGTGGCCAGAAACTACCCCTCCAGACTACTCCATCAGAGGTGTTGTTCTGCCTTCTTTGTCTCCTTCTTTTTCTCTTTATTTCCATGTCCCTTTGTAGTTTGACCAATAATATTGGAGGAAGACACTGACCTCTCTCTATCTCTGCAGGGCCTTGCGGGGCACATTGCCCTCCCCACAACCCTCCATGTGTACCCACCACAAGGCTGGCTTTGCTGTTCCCTCCGAGGTTTCAAAACCAGGTTATGCTGGCCGTGCCAATCATGTGTCCGACACGTGTTCACTGGGAGACTGCTGTGCGCCGGGCACTGTTCTGACTGTAGAGCACTGAACACGATGCCAATCTCCCTAGCTTTATGGCCCTTATAGCTTAGTGGGACTGACAAAATAAATGTGGCCAATAAGTATGTTAGACTGTGGTGTATGCTAAGGAGGCCAGGCCAGGCCTCCTTAGATAAAGTGGCCTTTGAGTGAAGACCCGAGGAAGAAGTAGCTTGCCAGATGGCCCTGTACTCCAGTCCCCAGGATAACCTTTGACCTTGGAGGCAATGCAGTTTGGCCCAATCCAAATGGGGTCCTCCCCATACCAGGGCTTTAGCCTGGGCAGTGGTCACCCTACCTCCGAGCTGAGCTTGATCCGTGGGTTGAAGGTGCCAGGTGGGCAGGGCTGGGGTGTGGCCGAGCCCCTGGGGCAGTAATGTCCCCGAGGACAAGGGCCAGCTCCCTCTGGAACCAAGACTCAGGTTAGCCTGGCCACTGGAAAGGGCAGCATGAGACCTGTGAGAGGTCCCTCTTGCAGAACACACAGTCTAATGGTTCACCCACTGCCCATGCTGCTAATGTCTTTGGGAGGAGGTCTGGGAGGTGTTCCTGACCTAGGCGATACCTGTTTGCAAGGGACACCTAGAGGCTGACAGTGTCTGCGGCTGAGATGGGGCTCAGGAGGTGACTGTCTGTCCCTGCTCTGCCTTCCTGTGCCTCACATGGGCCACCTTAAGAGGCCACTTGGCAGCTGAGGTTGGGAACTGGCCAGTTCTGGGCTGCTGCTGGGCAGCAGGACTGGCAGGTTAGGAGCTGGGGGATGAACTGTGCATTGAGGTGGCATCCCTAGATCTCTTCTGCCAGTGCCCAGGCCACTCTGAGGCTGCTGTCACTCCTGCAGCCCAAGGAAGCTGTGGAGTGACCAAAACCTGGATGGGGCCAGCAGCTGGGCATCGACCTTGGACACTGACTGTGTGTCCTTGGGCAAGGCCACCCTGTTCCTGAGCTTTATTCTTCTAGCCTGACAGGACTGGAGCACAGGATTCTGTCCTGCGGCCCTGGATCCAGGGACTCCATGACCCACATGGGGAATCCTGTGCACCTGTAAGTGCTTTTGTGGAATCGTGTCAGTCCAAAGGGGATTGACCCTCAGGATGAAAGCCACTGGATGGATCCCCCGGGTACACATGAGAACCACCAGGGAAGCTTAACAAATGGGCCATTTCTGGACTGACCCCCCTTCAGACACTCTGGTTTTATGGCCTGTTCCCTCTTCCTGATAGCAGTGTGCTTCAAAGCTTTCTGGGTGTCTGAAAGGTACAGTCTGGCTTAGGGCCTTGCACCTTGGCCATGAAGGCAAGCTTCCTTGGGCTAGCCCCTGCCTCTGTGCTACACAGGGTCCCTCAAGGGGTCCCATCTGGAATGGTCAGTGGATAGTAGAGACAAATGCCACAGCACTGCTCATGGTGGGGCCGCTGTATCCTGCCCATCATGCAAAACCCTGGGAACAGGCTGGCCCAGGACAGGAATCCCAGGGGACTTGGAGGGAACAGACTTGTCGGTCTTTCTGTGCTGACCAGCGAGCGGGTGAAGGCCTCTGAATCATTCTCCACCTCCCAGTCGGGGGGCCTCAGGAATGAGGATGGGACTCAGCATCTGGCTAGGAGGGCCTATTACCTTCAGTGCCAGCCTCTGGGTTGGGCCTTGTCGACCCTCTGGAGCAGAAGAAGCCCTCCCAGCACAGCCCGCCAGCCTCCGTAGCATTGGCCTTGGCACAGAACCTGCCTCCGTCACAGGTGTGGCATCCTAGTAGGTTACTCAGCCCGGGCTCAAGACCATAAGTGCCTGGGGGACAGGGCTGCCAGTCCAGCCCCGTCCCTTCAGGGCAGTAGAACCCTGTGAAGGGAACAGTGCCCAGATTGAGGCCTGGAGGAGGGGAAGGGGAGAAAGATCAAGGAGCAGGGAAGCTCAGGGGCTCAGCCTACATGGAGGCCTGGCCTCTCAGCAGGGAGTTCCTCTCCCAGAAATCTAGACACCCCCTAAATGCAGGTATTATAGTATTATGATTAGAAGATGCTGCCTAGGCCTTAGTGGTCCCTGGAGATCCAAGCAAGGCCTGAGGGGAAGCAGAGGGAGACAACAGACAAGTCAACTGCCTGTGAGGAGCGCCCTTACCCCTGACCACATGACTCTCCGATCAGTCAGCCAGGCTGCTGGCAGATCACCCACCTCTGGGACACAGCTGTGGCCTCAGCCCTGGAACACAGTATTGGCCACCAGGACAAATGTGACATTCCGTTGTGTGGATACCAGAGGTGTAGGAGCCAGGAGGACATGGAGTAGGGTCAGTCATTCCCAGGAGACAGAAGTGCCCAGGGGGGCAGAATCTTCCAGAGAGTCCCTCCATGGGGCTGGCAGGGACAGCACCCCCAGTGCAGGAAGCTCTGGAAAAATGTGGACCATGAGGAAAGGCCTCAGCCAAGGAAAGGCCCCGGGGGAAAACAGCCCTGGGACAGCAGATGACCTTCCAACAGGGGGTCCCCAGGTCAGTCCTGCAGGCTGGGCCCTGCACATGGTCTCCTCCTGCTTCCAACCTGGCCCTGCCGGGTGGGCAGAAACATGCAGAGCTGCCACATTTGGACACTGGCATTCCTTCAGTGATCTTGTCTGCATGTGTGCAAGTGGCCACAGGCCTCACAGGACAGTAGAGGGGCTCCCGTGGGACAGGAGAGAGTAGAGGGACAGGAGAGACATCCCCTCACCCTCCAGCTTGGCTGTACCCTACAATGGAGTCCACTCTTCATTCTGTGACCGTCATCCCCACTCCAGCTTGGGACATGGAGGAGACACACTACCTACCCTGGGTGCCAGCATGTGGGTGGAACTGGTGGGTGGCTCCCAGAGAAAAACTCTTCTCCAGAGCACTCTCGGCATCCCTCGCGGGCTCTGTTCCCTTCCTCAGACCAGGTGCCTGGTGGGCATCGGGCTGGTACCAGCACCCCTGTGGGAGTCAGGGAGATAGGAAGAGGCCAGGCAGATGCCGGTTCCTCTCTGTCACTCCTCACCTAACCGACCATGATAGACCACCCCTTCCCAGAGTCCTGAGGGAGGAACTGGCTTGGACCCGGAGTCCTGGGGTCAATTGACCAAATGGAAGCCAGGTATGTATGTGGGCAGGAAACTGTGCCCAATTCTGCTGGAGTTAGCTGCCGAGGAAATCAGAGGCTGTGTGCCACCTACTTTCCAGCAAGTGAGGACACTGGGAGGAATGATCAGCCCTGAAAAGTCTTCCTGGATGGGAAGTGGCCAAGGCATGAGAGGCAGAGGAGAGACACTTGGCAGTGGGAGGTCAGTTACTCAAGAAAAGTTTCCCAAAGTAGAGACGAGGGGAGGGTTTGGGGACTGCTGAGCCAAGAGGGGAGGCCTTGGCGGGGGGGAGTGTTCCGTGCTGGGCTGTCGGGACAAAGGCTGGGAGCCTTGGACCCAGCAGAGGGCAGAGAGGGAGGTAAGCGACTCTCAGGGCAGTGAAGTACCCTCGAGACAGTAGTGCCCAGCTGGGCAGAGAAGGCCCCGTGTCCCGTCGGTGGGGTCCTTGCGGGTGGCTCCTCCCTTGCACCAGTAGCCTGCAGCACAGTCTCCTGGGAAGAGGACATTTGGTTATCCTCCTTATGCCCCTCCCTGAAGCTGCAGCATGAGGCACAGGCAGCCTTTCCCCACACCACATTCACAGGCTGCAGGTGTCCCAGAGTACAGCCAGCCCTGCACTGGGCCTTGGGGAGAGCAGGGACCCAGATGTCCCGGCCCTTCTCCAGGCCGTGCTGAGCTCCCTGGCCCAAGCTGTGAGGAGGCCCAATTTGAGGCATGGCCTCCTCAGAGACCACCGTGAGCTTCCAGGCCTGGATTTTCCTTGTGAATCAAAAAATTTCCAGCCACTTCACAGGGGAGCCACCAAAATGTCCCAAGAAAGCACACCTCCCATACTCTAGTTGTTGGACCAGGGGAAACAGCAATGCTAAGACCCACAGGAACAACTGCTGGCAGGTGGAGCCTGTGTCACACATGGGTGCCTGGGTATGGGTCTGCTTCGAGGCAGGGGTCAGTGAAGGACTCCAGGGGCTAGGTGAGGTCAGAAGCACCCGGAGAGCTTTGTAGAACCAGGCACGGAAACTGACCTCACTTTCCTGAGCTCCTGGGTTGGGGACACTGCATGAATGGCACAAGGGCCTTTGGAAAGCAGTGAGAATATAAACACCTCCCAGTCCAGGTGCTGAGCAGTGACCCAGGGCTGTGAGCATCTCCCTGAAGTCTCCTCACCCCTGGTCTCCCCGCCGATCAGTCTCACCACTGCCTAAGGCCTTTTCTGCCCCCAAGGATATCTCAGATGTGTTTGTACCTGTTGGTGCTGTGAGTCCAGCCAGGGCGCAGAATTTCCCAGCAGGGCACAGCTGACATTCAGTGGCACTGGTCAGCCCCTTCTGAGGACCATATGTGCCCACTGGGCAGCTGTAGTGTGTGGCCTTGGCTGTGCCCGGGGGACAGTAATACCCTTGGGGACAAGGGTATAGACTGAAGTCCTGGGTGGGTCTGGCACTGGAGTCACAGTAATAGCCTGGCCAGGAGTAGAGATGTTGAGGAACAAGGAAGACCTTTTCTGGAGATGCTTAGTCCTAGCAGCATCTCCTGCCATTAAGGTCCAGAACCTAGAGAACTACTCTGGGCTCTCACTCAGCCTTGCCCCTTTCCCGGCATCCCAGGTCTCCCCACCCACTCACCTGGAGGGCACTGCCCACTGGGGGTCTGGAGACCAGCCTCCTTGCAGTAGAAGCCCGGTGGGCAGGGCTGACATGCAGAGGGCACAGTGCGCTCAGGGAGGTTGGAGAAGGTGCCAGTTGGACAGGGCATGGGCCTGTGTGATCCTGCAGCTGAGGGCATAGGAGGCAGTGTGGCCTGACTGGGGGAGGACACAGATCTAGGCAGCAGAGGCCCACAGAGGTGGCAGGAACATGCCCAGCCTCAGAGCCTGGGCAGCCCATGAAACAGATCTGGAAGGCCCAGGGTGGCTCAGTCACTTTGCAGACCCTTTATCTCAGCCCAGAAGCACCCAGGGCTCAGACCATGAGTCTGATGAGGCTCCAGGGGCAACCAGGTCACTGTCATTGTCTCTCAGCTGTCCCCCCAAAAACTTAAACCACAGCCAGTGCCCACAGTGTGTTTAACCACTCTCCCTTGCAAGGTTTCCCAGTGGGTGTCCCTCTACCTTGGGCTTCCTCCCACCTGCCCAAGGGCCTGAGGACAAAGTGGAGGAATCAGTTCTGTCTGCAGAGCTGGGACAGGAAGGCATGTCAAGCTGGGAGTGGGGCCCAAGGAGAACTCACGGCAGAAGGATCCTGGGGGGCAGGGTGCCCCTGTCAGTCCATCCACTGGAGATGGGGAGGCTGCACCTTCTGAACAGAAGTAGCCAGCCTGACAGCGCCCGCTGGGTGTGGCAAGGCCTAAGGTGAGGAGCCGAACAGACACTCTATGAAAGAGGTAGGCCAGTGGTACAAACCATGACTAAGTGGGCCTCAGTCCTCGCAGTGGAGTTCATGGTTAGAACTGAGTCAAATTAGTGACCTATCCAGCAAAGAGCCTTGTGAAGAGCCTGTGCTGAGCCTGTGTTGAATCTGTGCTCAATCTGCACTGACCCTGCACTGACCCTGTGAAGAGCCTATGCTGAGCATGTGCTGAACCTGTGCTGAGGCTACGCTGAGCTTACACTGAGCCTACACTGAGCCTGTGCTGAGCTCTGTGTTGAGCCCGTGCTGAGCCTGTGCTGAGTCCTGTGCTGAGCCCTGTGCTGAATTCTGTGCTGAACCTGTGCTGAGCCTGTGTTGAGCTCTTTGTTGAACTCTGTGATGAGCCCTGTGATGAGCCTGTGGTGAGTCTGTGCTGAGCCCGTGCTGAGACCTGTGTTGAGCCATGTGCTCAGCCTGTGCTGAGCCTTGTGCTGAGCTCTGTGCTGAATTCTGTGCTGAGCCCTTTGTTGAACTCTGTGATGAGCTCTGTGATGAGCCTGTGCTGAGCCCGTGCTGAGCCCTGTGCTGAGTCTGTGCTGAGCCTGTGCTGAGCCTGTGCTGAACCCTGTGCTGAGTCTGTGCTGAGTCTTGTGCTGAGCCTTGTGCTGAGCTCTGTGTTGAATTCTGTGCTGAACCCTGTGCTGAGTCTGTGCTGAGCCTTTTGTTGAACTCTATGACGAGCCCTGTGCTGAGCCTGTGCTGAACCCTGTGCTAAGTCTATGCTGAGCCTTGTGCTGAGCTCTGTGCTGAATTCTGTGCTGAACCTGTACTGAGCCTGTTCTGAGCCCATGCTGAGCCCCGTGTTGAACTCTGTGCTGAGACTGTGCTGAGTCCTGTGCTGAGCCCATGCTGAGCCCTATTCTAAGCCTGCACTGAAACCTGTGCTAAGCTCTGTGCTGAGTCTTGTATTGAACCTGGGCTGAGTCCTGTGTGGAGCCTACGTTGAGCCTACACTGAACCTGTGTTGAACCTGTGCTGAGCCTACACTGAGCCCTGTGCTGAGCCATGTGCTAAGCCTGTTCTGAGTCCTGTGCTGAGTCTGCACTGAGCCCTATACTGAGCACTGGGCTGAATCTGCACTGAGTCCCGTGCTCAGCCGGTGCTGACCCTGCACTGAGTACTGTGCTAAGCCCTGTACTAAGCCTGGACTGAGCCCTGTGCTGAGCCTACACTGAACCTAGGCTGAGCCTGCACTGTGCCCTGTGCCGAGTTTGTGCTGAGCCTGTGTTGTGCCCTGTGCCGAGCCATGTGCTGAACCTGTATTAGAGCCTGTACTGAGCCTGTGTTGAGCCTAGGCTGAGCCCATGCTGAGCCTGTACTGAGCCTGTGCTGAGTCTTTGTTGAACCCGTGCTGAGACCTGTACTGAGCCCCATGCTGAGCCATGTGCTGAGCCCTTAGCTCAGCCATGTGCTGAGTGTGTGCTGAGCCTATGCTGAGCCCTCTACTGACCCTGCACTGAGCCTGTACTGACTTCTGTGCTAAGCTTTCACTGAGACCTGTGCCAAGTCTGTGCTGAGCCCTGTGATGAGATGTGTACTGAGTCCTGTGCTCAACCATGTGCTGAGGGTATCCTGAGCCCTGTGCTGAGTTTATGCTAAGCACTCTGCTAAGCCTATACTGAGCCCTATGCTGAGCCTATGCTGAACCCTTTACTGAGCCTGGGTTGAGCCTCTGTTATTTCTGTGCTGAGCCTACATTGAGCACTGTACTGAGCCTATGTTGAGCCTCTGCTGATTCTATGCTGAGCCCTGTGCTGAGCCTTGTGTGAGCCCCGTGATGAGCCTACACTGAGCCTGCACTGAACCTGTGTTGAGCCTGCACTGAGCCTGTACTGAGCCCTGTGCTAAGCCTATGCTGACCCCTGTATTGAGCCTGTGTTTAGCCTGCACTCAGTTTATGCTGAGTCTGTGCTGAGCCCTGTTCTGATTCTGTATTGAGCCTGTACTGAGCCTTCTGCTGAGCTGTGTGCTGAGAATGCACTGAAGTTGTCTTGTGCCTGGGCTGAGCTGTGTGCTAAGCTGTGTGCTGAGCATGTAATGAGCTGTGCTGATCCCTGTGCTAAGCCTGTGCTGCGCCTATGTTGAGCCCTGTACTGAGCCTGTGTTGAGCCTGTGCTGGGCCTGCATCGAGCTCTGTGCTGAGCTGTTCTGCACCTCTACCTAGCCTGTGCTGAGCCTATCCTGAACCTTGTGCTAACCCTATGCTGAGTCCTGTATAGTACCGATGTTGAGCCTTTGTTGAGTTCATGCTGAGCCTGTGTTGAGCCTGTGCCGAGCCTGCACTGAGCCTGTGCTAGCCATTTTCTGCACCTGTGCTGAGCCCTGTGCCGAGCCTGTGTTGAGCCTGTGCTGAGTCTTTACTGTGCCCTGTGCTGAGCCTATGCTGAGCTCTGTGCTGAACCTGTGCTGAGCCCTGTACTGAGACTATGCTGAATCCTGTGCCGAGCCTGTCTTGAGCCTGTGCTGAGCCTGTGCTGAGCCCATGCTGAGTTTTTACTGTGCCCTGTGCTGAATCTCTGCTGAGTCTGTTCTGAGCCATATGCTGAGCATGTGCTGAGTTTGTGCTGTGCCCCCTGCTGAGTCTGTGCTGAGCCCCTGTGCTGAATGTATGCTAAGCCCTGTGTTGATCCTACACTGAGCCCTGTACTACTATGTTGAGCCTGTTCTGAGCCTGTACTGAGCCTGTGCTAAGTCCTATGCTGATCCTGTGCTAAGCCTTGTGCTAAGACCTGTGCTGAGCCTGTGTTCAGCCTGTAATGAATCCTTTGCTGAGTTTGCAAAGAGCTCTGATCTGACCCTGTACTGAACCTTGTTCTGAGCCATGTTCTGATCCCTGGGTTCAGCCATTTGCTGAGTCTGTGCTGAACCCTGTGCTGAGTCTGTACTGAGCCCTGTGCTAAACATATACTGAACCCTGTGCTGAGTCTGTATTGAGCCATGGATGAGCCCTGTACTGCTCCCTGTGCTAAGCTCTGGGCTGAGCTTGAGCTGAGCCTTGATCTGAGCCCTGTGAGCCCATTAAGAGCCTGCACTGGGCTGGTGTTGGGAAGATGGCAGCTGGGCCTTTCAGAATATGGCAAAACCTGATGTGAGTGTATGGAAAATTGTGTGTATGTGTTGGTGAATGAGTGGGCTGATTGAGTGAGGGCTTGGGAACAAGCAGCCAGGGCCTTCCTGGTGAATCAGCTGGTGCTGCAGCTGCTCTTCTTGGTCCCTAGTGTTTCCGGTGTTGCAGAAGCCAAGTGCCATTTTTTATAAAACTGACAAAATTTTCCTGCAAAGAAGCAGCAAGGAGAGACTATTGGCTCCAGGCTTTGCCTCACCACTGCCGCGGGAGAGACTGCCAGCTCCAGGCTTTATCTCACTACTTCAGCGCCTGGCCAGACACTGGCAGCCAGTGCTACAGAGGGAGCCTAGTGGCAGAGTTCCACTGGAGAAGAAGAAAGAGGCACCCCACCACCATATTGAAAGTGGGGCAGGAAAGTGCTCTGACTTGTACACCGCAGAGCAACAGACTTGATCTCTGTAACTGGCAGATCAACTACTCAGGGCCAATCATGACCCAGAGGGAATATCTTGAAAACACAAACTTCAGAGGGACAAGACAATTGCTGAGTCTCAGGGGTCCCACCCCCTACCCTGATTTAGCCTCAGGACAAAGAGTGTGGCCAGAAAAGGACAAGGAAGACCTCCAAAGTGATCATTGATGAGTCTGGGGCTGACCCAATCCCCTTCCTCCCCAATAATCCTCTGAACTTCAGACCCACACACCTGGGACACGACTGAGAGGGATAAACCCAGGTGGAGTCTGGATGTCAGCCTCAATAGGAGAATTCCATTGTAGGATAGGCCTGGCTGGGGCACCCCCCCATGAGGACATACCTGGGGAAGAGACAATCCTGCACCTCCCCACTGGAGGGGATCCCCCTGACCATATGAGAGTGGGAGGGAAGGGCTGCAGCCCCACCCACCCCCACTGCCTCTCCTCCTTCCATGCTCCAGATACTGGGGAGAGAGTGAAAGAGGTGGAAGCTCTTCAGGAGATAGCAGAGAAGCAGATGAGAGGAACAATTACAGAACCTGCCACAAGAGGGCAGGTTTTTTAATTTAATTTTTTTCCCTATTTGTTTTTCTGTTTTTTAAATGTTTCCATTGTGCATGAATGTGTATGTGAAGGTTTGATCTGCATCTCCTCCTTTTTAATCTTTTCTTCTTTTGTTTTTTGGTTTCTGTTTATGTGTGTATGTGAATGATTGAGTTTCATCTTTCAATTTATTTTTTTTATTTTTGGTTTGTTTTTGCTCTTTTGTTCTTCTCTTTTTTTTTGATCTTAAGGTGTGTGTGAATATATGTGTGAGGATTCAATCTGAATGTCTATTTCTTTTCCCCCTAGTTTTTCTCATTGTCATCTTCATTAATTTTGTGCCAGGCATGCATGTGTGTGTGTTTAGTTTTCCTGGTTTGTTGTTGTTGTTTGTTTTGTTTCACTTTGTTATTATTCCAGTTTGTTTTGGTGTGTGCCTGTGTGTCTGTGTGTGTGTTCAATTGTTTTTTGCTTTGGTCTCTAACTTCACTGTTCTGTGTGTTTTTCTTTTTGCCCATCTTATTTCATTCCTTTTTCTCTGTTCTCCTCATTGCTGCTACTGTATCTTGGACTCAGGAGGTACATACATGTACCCATTGTTATCATCATATAGAGTGGTGGTGCGGAGTGGGTCTCAGGGAACACGTACCACAATCAGTGAACATAGTGATTTGCAAGTAGCTTCTTAATCCTAGCTCTGCATCCTTTACCTTATTCAACTTTCAAAACTACAAGAGACAACAAATCTTCCCACCTACAGTCCTACTTCAAAATAAACCAAATCCAGAGTCTGAATCAGGAAAGAATAGAGGGCTGAGCAAACATCAAAAGTGAAAGCCCCTCCCACTGCCACTGAATAACGGAACTAAAGAGAAAAGCAAGAGATCTGTCACACTTAGGAAAAACCAGCAGAAGACCACAGGTAATTTCAAGTGTAACAAAGAGAAAACTCCTGAAAAATCAGACCTCGGAGCCCAAACAATGGAAGCCACCAATGACTGGTCCAAGAATACAACAGGGATTAGGGCATGGATGGAAAGAGAGAATAAGACTCAAGAAAGACAAGATGCAACACTAAAAACTTGTAACAGATATTTTGGCCATAAAAAATTTCATCCAGGAAATAATTAACAAGATGACAACCATGAAAGGCAGAATTAATCTAATAGAAGAAAGAATCTTAGAACTTGAAGATCAGAACATGGTATTAACCCGATCTGTAAAAAACAGAAAGGAAACTCAGAAAGAAAGAACAAAACCTAAGAAATGTGTGATTATATCAAGAGACTGAACCTACCCCTGACTGGTATACCAAAAGGAGAAAGGGAAATGGAGAACACCTTGGAGCAAGTATTCCAGGTGGTTATCCCAGAAAGCTTTTCCCATCTCAGCAGAGATGTGACCAGCCAAACACAAGAGATACAGAGAATCCTCACAAGACATCAAATGAGAAGACCAACCCCTAGACACATAGTAATTTGCCTACACAAAGTAGGCACAACAGAAAAAATCCTAAAGGCAGCAAGAGAGAAAAGTCAGACTACTGACTGGGAAAAACCAATCAGAATAGCAGCAGACCTATTAGAAGAAACAGTACAAGCAAGAAGGGACTGATCCCAATATTCAAAGTCCTCAGAGATAAAAAAATTTCAAATAAGAATTTCACACCCAGCCAAGCTCAGCTTCATCAGTGATGGAGAGCTAAAAGCCTTCCCCGACATCCAATCTCTAAGATTGGAACTCAGGAGGTATACTCCAGACCAGCACTACAGGAGACACATAAAAAGGTATTAAGCACAAAAGAAAGAAAAAAGCAAAGAATGACCCTACACTTCCCAAGAGGACAGCAGAGCACAGATTCAACAGAGAATATATCGCAAACAACAATCTTGAAAACAACAATATATTAACCCCAAAGCTAATAGAAAACATGTAAACAAACAAAGAAAAAACTTTATAAGAACCTCGTGACAGGGCTAAACAATCACATTTCAGCAATCAGTCTGAATGTGAATGAACTCAATGCACTACTGAAAAGACACAGAATAGCAAACTGGATAGAAAATCATGACCCAATTATTTGCTACATCCAGGAAACTCATCTCACCATAAGGGACACACACAGACTCAAAAGATGGAAAATAAGTTTTCAGGCAAATGGATCACAAAAGGAGTGATCTTAATATCAGACAAAACAACCTTTAACCTACCAAAAATTTTAGAAGATATGAAAAACACTACATAATAATAAAAGATTCAATCCATCAACAATAAATATTATCTTAAACATATATGCACCCAACATAGGAGCACCAGCATTTATAAAGCAACTACTAAGTAAACTAAAAAAAGATATTGACTCTAACACTATTATAGTAGGAGACCCCACGAACAGCTCTAGATAGATTACTGAGGCAAAAATCAACAAGGAGATCCAGAACCTAAACTTGACACTCGACCAAATGGACTTAATAGATACCTACAGAATATTCCACCCAACAACCACAGAATATTCATTCTACTCATCTCCACATGGAACACATGGAACATACTCCAATATCGATCACATCTTTGCCATAAATCAAGCATAAACAAATTCTATAAGGTTGAAATATTGCCATGCACCTTCTCAAACAACAGTGGAATAAAAATAAATAGCAACACCAACAAAGTTTTTCCAAAATCCACAAAGAAATGGACACTAAACAGCATGATGCTGGACAACTAACTACTGGATCAACACTGAAATCAAAGCAGAAATTGAAAGATTCCTGGAAACAAATGAAAATAAAGAAACATCTTGCCAAAACTTCTGGGATGCCATGAAAACAGTTCTAAGAGGGGAATTTATATCTCTACTAATACACATCAAGAAAATGGAAAGATCACAAGTTGACAGCCTAACAAATCACCTAAGGGAATTGGAAAGAGAAGATCACCAAAACCCTAACTTTAGCAGAAGAAACCGATAACCAAAACAAGAACCCAAATATGGGACAATAGAAGGCAAAAATATAGAAAGCATCAACAAAACAAAAAGCGTGTTCTTTGAAAGAATTAACAAGATTGATGGACCACTAGCTAGAAAGATCAAGGAAAAGAAGGAAAAAGCTCAAATAAATGCAATCAGAAATACAAAAGATCAAATCACAGCTCACCCTGAAGAAATATAAAAGATTATCAGAGATTACTATGCACACCTGTATGGAAACAAGCTTGATAACCTAAATGAAAAGGAGGATTTTTTAACATCACTTAACCTCCCCAGGTTGAAACAAGAAGACATTGAGACACTAAATAACAATAACAACCCAGAAATTGACTCTGTCATATGAAAACTACCTGCAAAAATAGCCCTGGACTGGATGGTTTTTCAGCAGAATTTTACAAAATGTACAAGGAGAAGCTGATACCAATCCTATTGAAAGTATTCCAGGCAATTGAGAAGAATGGAATTCTCCCCAAATCATTTTACGGAGCTAACATCAAACTGATACCCAAACCGGGTAAAGATCCAACAAAAAAGAGCACTACAGGCCAATATCCCTTACGAACATAGATGCAAGAATCCTCAACAAGATTCTAGCAAATCAGATCCAAAAACACATCTCAAAAATTACCCACCATGACCAAGTAGGCTTCAACCCCAGGAGGCAGGGTTGGTTCAACATTCACAAGATCATAAATGTCAATAAATGCATCAACCAATGTAAAAACAGGAACCACATGATTATATCTTTAGATGCAGAAAAAGCTTTTGATAAAATCCAGCATCTCCTCTTGATAAAATCCCTCAAACACCTAGGTATATAAGGAACATACCTCAAAATAGTAAGCACCATCTATGATAAATCCACAACTAGCATACTGCTAACAAACAGAAACTGGAAACGTTTTCCCTGAAAACTGGAACAAGACAAGGCTGCCCACTCTCACCCCTCTTATTCAACATTGTGTTGAAAGTCCTAGCTGGAGTAATTAGACAAGAGAATAAAACCAGACGTATCCAAATATAAAAAGAGGAAGTTAAGTTATCCCTCTTTGCTGACGATATGGTCTTATACTTTGAAAATCCAAGAGAATCTGTCAAAAACCTGCTTGCACTGATAAAGGACTTTTGCCAAGTCTCAGGGTACAAAATAACTGTGCAAATGACAGTTGCATTCTTATACACCAGCAACAAGCAGGCAGAGAACCAAATAAAAAGCACACTCCCAGTCACAATAGTCACACAAAAAAGTGAAATATCTTGGCATCTTCCCAA
This sequence comes from Carlito syrichta, assembly GCF_000164805.1. NCBI lineage: Eukaryota > Metazoa > Chordata > Mammalia > Primates > Tarsiidae > Carlito > Carlito syrichta. The sequence goes on from NW_007259211.1 coordinate 397,178, forward strand.
CCAGAGAAGTGAAAGACCTTTACAATGAGAACTATAAAACACTGCTTGAAGAAATCCAAGAGGACACAAACAAGTGGAAAAATATTCCATGCTCATGGATAGGAAGAATCAACATTGTTAAGATGTCCATCCTTCCAAAGGCAATCTATAGAATCAATGCAATACCAACATCATACTACTCGGACTTGAAAATGATAATACAGAAATTCATATGGAAACATAAACGACCATGAATAGCCAAAACAATCCCTAGGAAAAGAAACAAAGCAAGAAGTGTCACACTTCCAGACTTCAAACTTTACTATAAGGCTACAATAATCAAAACAGCCTGGTATTGGTACAAGAACAGGCATACAAACCAATGGAACAGGATAGAGATTCTGGAAGCAAAACCTCAATTTCTCAACCAACTCATCTGTGACAAAAAAACCTCCAACCACCACCACTGGAGAGAGAAGAACCTATTCAGTAAATGGTGCTGGGAAAACTAACTGATCACATGCAGAAGATTGAAATAGGACCCCCACCTATCACCAAACACAAAAATTAACTCTAAATGTATCAAAGACCTAAACATAAGACTTCAAACTATAAGAATCTTAGAAAATGCAGGAGATATCCTTATGGAAATTGTAACTGGCAACCAATTCCTGATCAAAACCCCAAGTGCCCATACCATAAGAGATAAGATAGGCAAATGGGACCTCATCACACTGACAAGCTTCTGAAAAGCAAAAGTAACCATCAAGAGTGTGGGGAGTCAGCCCACAGAATGGGAGAAAATACGTGCCAACTGTGTGTCTGATAAAGGTCTAACATCTAGGATCTATTAGGAACTCAAATGTGCCAAAAGGTTAAAAAAAAGCCCCATTAAAAAGTGGGCAAAAGACTTGAATAGACACTTCTCAAAAGAAGATATACAGGCAGCCAACAGACACATGAAAAAGTGCTCAGCCTCGCTAATCATCAGAGAAATGCAAATCAAAACCACATTGAGATACCACCTAGCCCCAGTAAGGTGGCCATCAATAATAAAACAAACAACAACAGATCCTGGCGAGGATGTGGAAAAAAAGGAAAGCTTCTAAACTGCTGGTGAAAATGCAAACTAGTGCAACCTCTTTGGAAGACAGTATGGTCGTTTCTGAAAGATCTAGAAATTGACCTTCCATATGATCAAGCAATCCCCCTATTGGGAATATAAATTACTATTGGCCATCAATAATAAAACAAACAACAACAGATCCCCCTATTGGGAATATAAATTGCAACAAGCAATCCCCCTATTGGGAATATAAATTACCTATTGGCCATCAATAATAAAACAAACAACAACAGATCCTGGTGAGGATGTGGAAAAAAAGGAAAGCTTCTAAACTGCTGGTGAAAATGCAAACTAGTGCAACCTCTTTGGAAGACAATGTGGTCATTTCTGAAAGATCTAGAAATTGACCTTCCATATGATCAAGCAATCCCCCTATTGGGAATATAAATTACTATTGGCCATCAATAATAAAACAAAAAACAACAGATCCCCCTATTGGGAATATAAATTACAACAAGCAATCCCCCTATTGGGAATATAAATTACCTATTGGCCATCAATAATAAAACAAACAACAACAGATCCTGGCGAGGATGTGGAAAAAAAGGAAAGCTTCTAAACTGCTGGTGAAAATGCAAACTAGTGCAACGTCTTTGGAAGACAGTGTGGTCGTTTCTGAAAGATCTAGAAATTGACCTTTCATATGATCAAGCAATCCCCCTATTGGGAATATAAATTACTCTATGATAAAGATACCTGCACACGTATGTTTGTTGCATCTCTATTCACAATAGCAAAAACATGGAACCAACCATGTTGCCCATCAAAGCTGGACTGGATAAAAAAAAGTGGTACATACACACAATGGATTATTATGCAACCATAAAAAAGGACAAACATATGAACTTCGCAGCAACTTGGATGGATTTAAAGAAAGGGATGGATCCCTTTCTTATAGTATTATAATTGTTCAAGGTCAGCTTATGAGTGAGAACATATGGTACTCTGCTTTTGTATATTACTCAGTGATCTATCACAGATACAAAAAACAGAGTACCATATGTTCTCACTCATAATCGGACCTTGAACAATTATAATACTATAAGAAAGGTATTGGCAGTCGTGGGAAACTGCCAGGGGAGGGGGAGTGGGATTGGCAGTTGAGGGAAACTGCCAGGGGAGTGAGGGGTACACCTCATCAATAAGGGTGCCTGCATAATGAACATTTGTATACCTAACCCTGAATTGTACCCCACATCTTTTTTAAAAAAGAGCCTGCATTGAGGCTGCTCTGTGCTGAGCCTGTGAGAAGCTGTATGCTGAGCCTTGTGCTGAGCCTGTGCTGAATCTGTGCTAAGCTTATACTGAGCCCTGTGCTGAGCCTGTGTTGAGCTGTGTATTGAGCCTGTACTGAGCGTATGCTGAACCCTGTTCTGAGGCTGTGTTAGAGCCTGTGCTGAGCCTGTGTTGAGCCTACTCTGAGCCCATGCTGAGCCTGTGCTGAGCCCTGTGCTGAGCCTTTGTTGAACCTGTGCTGAGACCTATACTGAGCCCTGTGCTGAGCTGTGTGCTGAGCCATGTGTGAAGTTTGTGCTGAATCTGTATTGAGCCCTATGCTGAGTCCTGTACTGTGCCTGTGTTGAGCCATGTGCTGTGCCCTGTGCTGAGCCTGTGTTGAGTGCTGTGCTGAGCCTATGCTAAGCCCTGTGCAGAGCCTTTGTTGAGTCTGTGCTGAGCCCTGTGCTGACCCTGTGCTGAGCCAATGTTAAGCCTGCACTGAGTCTGGACTGAGCCTGTGCTGAGACTGTGTGAAGCCATGTGCTGAGTCTTGTGCTGAGCATGTGCTGAGCCTGTGCTTAGTCCTGTGCTGAACCCTGTCTAAGCTTCTGTTGAGTCCTGTACTAAGACTGTGCTGAGCCTGTACTAAGCCTGTGCTGAGGCCAGTGCTGACTGTGAATGGAGTCTTGTGCTCAGCCCTGTTCTGAGCCTGTGCTGAGCCTGTGTTGAACCTGTAATGAGCTTGCTCTGAGCCCTGTGCTGAGCTCTGTGCTGAGCCTGTGTAGAGCCTTGTACTGAGCCTGTTTTGAGCCTGTGCTGAGCCTGTACTGAACCCTGTGCTGAGCCTGTACTAAGTCTGCACTGAACCCTGTGCTGAGCCTGCATTGAGCCCTGTACTGAGCCTGCATTGAGCCATGTGCTGAATCTGCACTTAGACTATGTTGAACCTGTGCTGAGCCATGTGCTAAGCATGTGTTAAACATGGCCTGAACCCTGTGCAGAGTCTGCACTGAGCCTGGGGAAGAACCTATATTTAACCCTGTGCTGAGCCTGCATTGAGCCTGTGCTGAGGTCATACTGAGCCTGCATAGCCCTGTGCTTAGCCTGTGTTTAGCCTGTGCTGCATCTATGCTGAGCCCTGTACTGAGTCTGTGTTGAGCCTGTGCTGAGACCTGTGCTGAGCCCTGTACTGAGTCATGTGCTGAGCATGCGCTGAGTCTGTGCTGTGCCCCCTGCTGAGTCTGTGCTGAGCCCTTGTGCTGAGCCTATGCTGAGCCCTGTGCTGAGCCTTGTACTGAGCCTGTGTTGTGCCTGAGATGACCCAGTTTTGAGCCTGTGCTATCCCTGTGTCGACCCTGTACTGAGTCTTGTGCTGAGCCCTGCGTTGAGCCAATGCTGAGCCCTGTACTGAGTCTCGTGCTGAGCTTTCGCTGAGCTTGTGCAGAACCTGTGCTGGGCCCTATGCTGAATCTATATTGAGCCCTGTGCTAAGCCTATGCTAAACCCTGTACTGAGGCTGTGTTGAGCCTGTGCTGAGTCTGTACTGAGCCTATGCTTAGCCCTGTGCTGTGCCCTGTGCTGAGCCTGAGCTGAGCCTTGAGCTGAGTCCTGTGCTGAGCCTACGCAGAACTTGCCTTGAGCCTCTGCTTAGCCTGTGCTGAGCCTGTGTGAAGCTGTGTGCTTAGTCGTGTGCTGAGCCTGTGCAGAGTCCTGTGCTTAGTTGTGTGCTGAGCCGTGCTAAGTCTATGCTGGGCCCTATGCTGAGCATATGTCAAGCCCTGTACTGAGCCTGTGCTGAGCCTGTGCTTAGTCTATGCTGAACTTGTGCTGATCTCTGGGCTGAGCCTTGTGCCGAGTCTGCCCTGAGCTTGTTTTGTGTCTGCACTTAGCTATGCTGAACCATGTACTGAGCCTATACTGAGCCTGCACTGAGCCTGCGCTAGCCCTGTGCTGAGCCCAGTGTTAAGCCTATGCTGAGCCCTGTACTGAGTCTGTGTTGAGCCTATGCTGAGGCTGCACTGAGCTTATGCTAGCCCTGTGCTGAGCCTGTGCCGAGTCCTGTGCTGAGACTGGGCTGAGTTTTGTGCTGAGCCTCTTCTGAGCCTATGCTGACCCCTGTATTGAGCCTGCACTGAGCCCTGTGTGGAGCCCTTTGCTGTGCTTTGTACTGAGTCCTATGCTGAGCCTGTACTGAGCCCGTTTCTGAGCCCACACTTAGCCTGTGTTGAGCCTATGCTGAGGTGTGTGCTGAGTCATGTGCTGAGCATGGGCTGAGCCTGTGCTGAGCCCTGTGCTAAGCTTTTGATGAGTCTGCGCTGAGCTCTATGCTGAGCCTACACTTAGCCTTGTACCTAGCCTGTATTGAGCCTGTGCTTAGACTTTGCTGAGCCTGTACTGAGTCCTGTGTCAAGCCTGTTCTGAGCTGTGTACTGAGTCTGTGCTGAGTCTCTGTTCTGAGCCTATGCTGAGCCCTGTGCTGAGCCTACAGTGAGGCCTGAACTGATCCTGTGTTAGGCCTGCAATGAGCATGTTCTGAGCCTGTACTGAGCCTGGGCTGAACCCTGTGCTGACCCTATGCTAAGGTGTGGGCCGAGTCCTGTTCTGAGACTGCTCAGAGCCTGCATTGAGCCTGTACTGAAACTGCTGAGCCTGTGCTGAGCCTGTAATGAGTCCCCTGCTGAACCCTGTGCTGAGCTGTCTGCCAAGACTGGGGTAAGCCTGTGTTGTGCCTCTGCTGAGCCATATGCTTATCTGTGTGCTGAGCCTGTGCTGATTCCTGTGCTGAGCCTGTGCTGAGACTTGTACTTAGCCCTGTGCTGAATCTGACTGAGCTCTGTTCTGAGCCTGTGGTTAACCTGCCCTGAGCCCTATACTGAGCCTGTGGTGAACCCTGTGCTGAGTTTATGCTGAGCTCTGTACTGTACCTGTGTTGAACCTGTGTTGAGCTTATACTGAATCTTATGCTAGCTTGTACTGAGCCTGTGCTTAGCCCACACTGAGCCTGTACTAGCCCTGTGCTGAGCCTATGCTGAGCCCTGCACTGAGCCTGTGTTGAGCCTGTGCTAACCCTGCACTGAGCCTTGAGTTGAGCCCTATGCTGAGCCTGTGTTGAGTCTGTGCTGAGCCTGTGCTAAGCCTGTGTAAAGCCAAGTGCTGAATCATGTGCTGAGCCTGTGGAGAGCCCTGTGCTGAGCTTGCACTGCACCCTGTGCTGAACCATAGCTGAGTTCTGTGCTGAGCCATAGCTGAGCCATATACTGAGCCTGTGTTGAGCCTGTGCTGAGTCTATGCTGAACCTGCACTGAGCCCTGTGCTGAGCCTGTGCTGAGACTTGTGCTGAGGCTGGGCTGAACCCTGTGCTGAGCCTACCCTGAGTCTATGTTGAGCCTATGCTGAGACTACAGTGAGCCCTGTGCTGAGCCTGTACTTAGCTCACACTGAGCTGGCACTAGTCCTGTGCTGAACCTGTGCTGAGCCCTGTACTAAGCCTGGGCTGAGCCTACACTGAGCCTGTGTTGAGTCTATGCTGAGCCCTGTACTGAGCCTGTTTTGATCCTGTGCTGAACCTGCACTGAGCCCTGTGATGAATCTGTATTGAACCCTGTGCTGAGCCTATGCTGTGCCCTGTATTGAGCCTGTGTTGAGCCTGTGCTGAGTCTGTACCGAACCCTGTGCTCTGTCCTTTGCTGAGCCTATACTGAGCCCTGTGCTAAGTCTGTGCGGAGCCCTGTACTGTGCCAGTGTTGAGCCTGTGCTGAGTCTATGCTGAGCTTGCACTGAGCCCTGTGCTGAGCCTGTATTGTGCCCTGTGCTGAGTTTGGGCCAAGCCCTGTGCTGAGCTGTGTGCTGAGCCATGTGCTGAGGCTGTTCTGGGCCTGTGTTAAGCCCTGTACTGAGCTGTGTGCTGGGCCATGTGCTGAGCTGTGCTGAGCCCTCTGCTAAACTTTTGCTGGGTCCTGTGCTGAGCCTGCACTGAGCTTGTGCTTAGCGCTGTGCTAAACTTTTGCTGAGCCTGCACTGAGTCTATGCTGAGATTTGTGCCAAACCTCTGCTGAGTCCTGTGCTGAGCTCTGCACTAATCTCTGTGCTGAACCTGTGCTAAGCTTGTGCTGAGTCTGAGTTGAGCTGTGCTGAATCCTGAGCTGAGCCTGTGTTGAGCCCTGTGCTGAGTCTGGCAAAGCCTGCTCTGAGCTCAGGCTGAATGCTCCATCTCTTACCACCCAACCCTGTAACATGGGTATTGTTTTCATTCATAATCAGCTAGTTGCACACCTGTAGTTAGACCACAGGATCAGGCAACTTAGCTTGAGTTCTGAACTCTTGAGAGTTTTACTGCCTCTTAAAGGGGAGCTTGAGGTATCCAACAGCAGGACGAGTTTGTGCATATCTTGTCCCCAGTGCCCAGCAGTATCATCCACAGTGGGTGATTGGGAAGTGTGGGCACTCAGACATATGGAGTAGGGCAAAAGATGGGCTAGGTACCCCTCAGCCCCTCCCTCTGCAGAAGGCCTGCTGGTCAGGCCTCTTCCCTCCTTCCTGCTTTCTGTGGTGTCTGGCCTGTGTTCACCTCACAGTAACAGCAACAGTGATGATGTTTGCAGCACAGTCCTGCCAGGAATTGTGCCAAGTCCACTGCTGCTGAGGTGGGCAGACTGGCTCATTTTACAGAGGACCATGGTGGGTTCTGCCCACACTCACATTGGTTTTCCCACTGGCCACAGCCTGAGCACAGCATGATTGGTCCTTACCAGAAGAGCCACAGAAAGAGCCTGGTGGGCAGAGTGTGGGCTCTGGGCTGCCCTCGGGGCAGTAGGAGCCAGCAGGGCACTTTCCCCCAGTGGCTGTGGCTGGGCACAGGCAATTGGTGCTTGTGTAGTTGTCCAGGTCGAAGGGGTGGGCAGTCCATGCTGCTGATATGCAGAACCAGCCTAGGGTAGAAACCAGCAGGAAGGACTAGGCAGAAGTCCAAGGGGTCCAAGCCCAAGCTCACCAAACTGCCAGTCCATTCTTCCCAGTGAGTGCTTCAGGAGACAGTCCAGGTTACTCCAGGATCAGGGACAGAAGTAGGAAGTGCAGAGATGAGTGGGGGGCTTATCTGGGCCATGCAGGAGACTCACCAGCAGCGCAAAGCCCAGAGGTCTGGGTCAGATTCTCTTGCCCACAGTAGTGGCCTGGGGGGCAGGGCAGGCAGCTGTCTAGGCTCTGGGTCAGCAGGTCTGGGTTGTAGTAGCCCCGAGGACAAGGGAACTGGGTGGCGTACTTGGTGCCTGAAAAGCAAAGTTAAGGGAGCAGAGCTCCACGTGCTGGATCTAGAAGTCACCCTCCCTTCCAGGGTCTGGAGTGGGGAGCAGCAGGGGGTCGGGGAGAGAGTGTGGCTGACTGTTCTCCACGGTCCTCCTGCAGGATGGGTCCTTGGCAAACTCCTTACCACAGCTGAAGGAGCCAATGCTCACCAATCCCTGACTCCTGGCTTCTTGAGTTGGAGGATTCAGACCCCAGCTTGGATGACCCTAAGCATGCTCCACTAAGCCACAGCATGTGTACAACTTATCTTCCCAGGGTCAGCTTAACTTTACACTTTGTACATGTTGCTAAGGTCATTGCAGATTTTTTTAGCCAACATGAGCATGCTATTGACTACAACGTGAAACTCTAATATTTTAAAAATGAAGCAGGAGACTTGGATAAAACTTGGTGCTCATGGCCAGCTCGGGGCTTGTACAGGTGGTACAAGAGCCCCGGAAGCAGAGGGCACACCTGTGCACCCCTCTGCTCCCACAGCATTTTGCATAGCTGTGAGCCCCAAGTCCTCAGCCGAGCTTTGCACATGCCCGCCTGCTGCCCAGCTACGCTTCAGGAAGCTGCAGTCAGTGCTTACCTCTGGGGCAGTAGAAGCCAGCTGGACAGGGGTGCCCACTGTAGTTGGTAATGTTCTCTGGGCAGTAGTAGCCAGCAGGGCAGGGGAAGCAGGAGGCTTGGCCAGTCAGGGAACTGTAGGAGCCAGCAGGACAGGGCTGCGGAAGGCTGGTCCCCCTGGGGCAGAAGTGGCCTCGAGGACAGGCACCCCCCTCCTCTGAGTGGCCTGCAGGAAGAAGGAAGCTGGATGATGGTTCACACTCCCATCAGAGCAGAACATGCCAGGGCCTGGGATGACCTGTACAGTGCCCAGGACCAAATGTGAACTTGGGTTTGGGTCAGAGGTTTAAGGGTTTTAGAGATAAATAATGTTGATAACTAGCATTTGTATTGTACCTTACAGATCAAAAAGCATATATTTTGCACAAATGTTATATTATGTCAGTCTCAGAAAATTCCTCTTGGTTAGGTGGACAGGATGATGAAGTGTTGAAACATCAGTGGACATACTAGCACCGCCTGGCTTGAGCCGGCTCTTCTGACATCTCTCTTAGTGCTCTTTCTAGGACATGCTCTGATTGTCTTATCAGACCAAGAGAACGTTGCTTCCACATTTATTTGTACTAAAGCTGGCTGGCTGGTTATGTTTTGGGTCGGTTGTGCTGGCTTAGCAGTCTGAGCTAGGGACTGGACTCTGACTCTCTGGGCCCCACCCTTGATGCCCTGGGACTTAAGCTTCCATCTGGGAACTGGGCCCTCTCCTTGGAAGTTTTCTGTACAACAGAAGAGTCAGAGCAGAGGAATTCAAGGAACCTGGCGGGGTTCAGAGCTGCCCATCTGCCCTACCAGACATTCCTGGAGCCAGACTCCAGTCATCTCCCTCCCCCCCAGAGGGCCATATGAGGAGGTCCTCCAGAAGACCATCAGCAGCCACCAGAGGGAGCCAGATGTCCTGGACAACGACCCCAGAGCCTGACACCATCTGCTTCACGTGCCCCTCGAGGGGTGGGCAGACCCCTCTGCTCTGGGATCCTCCGCCTTGGTCCCAGCTTCTCATAAGACATCGCCTCTGGCTCCCATGGGAGCTGATGTCCATGCTCGGCTCAGCCTCTGGGGGGGACACAGGGCATCATTTTGGTACCCACTGATTGGAAGCCCCTTGGTCCTCTCTGCCCACTCTTGGCAAATCTGTGACTGGTTTAGTAGTTCTGGAGACTGAAGTAGGCTGGAAGGCTACAGGTATGACTGTGGGCAGGAGGCAGTAGCCAGGGCTGGGGGCCTGGAATGGCAGCCACATCACTGCCCACCTTGGCCAGAGATGCCTTCAGGCCCTCGCATGTCTCCTCTGTCCTCAAATTGCCAGACCGTCAGGGTCTCAGTAACCAGAGCTCCCACCTCAGGGCATTGGGCTAGTGTGAGGCCCACCCCTCCCAAGAGGCTCCCTACCTGCTGGAGTTGGAGAGGAGGCTCCTGCCAGGCAGAAGTAGCCAGGGAAGCAGGGCCCAGAGGGGGCAACCAGGCCAGAGGCCCCACAGAAATAGCCTGGGGGACAGGACAGGCACTCGGAGGCCATGGAGAGAAACATCCTGGAGAGAAAGAAAGAAGCTGGGAGACATGCCAGGGTGGGGCATGGGCAAGAAGGGACCGCAGGGCCTGGTTTCTCTTGGGGAAGAGTGGCCAAACCCAGCAGGACTTCCTGTCTGGGCTACCTTCTCATCTCCTCTCTCAGGCTCCCCCTGGGTTCTCCTGATCACCATAGGGTCAGACAGCATCTGGCAGACACCCAAGGAAAGTGTGACAGGTCTCCTTCCTCTGTGTGTGTATCTCTCCTGAGACAGGCACCTGGTTACAGCTGTCTTTTTCCATCTCAACCCCCAACTCAAGTTCAGGTTATCAGGACCCACTGACCTCTGGGACCCAGCAGTTAGAATCAGAACATCTAATGGCCCCTTAGCCATTGGATCCATGGCCAACCCTCTGCTCTGGGGTGTCCTCTCTTCAAGGATGGGGGCATCCTAAAGATAGGGAGAGGATCTGGTCTCAAGAGACACCAGCAGGCTCACAGGGTGACTTTGCTTTCTTGGGCACAAGTGTCCTCAAGGCCCTTGAGGCCCCCATGGCATGTTCTCATCTTAGCTGCCCCCACCCCACCTTCCTGGGAGATTTCTGCCCTCCAGGCCAGAAGAAAGTCAAGCTCTTGAGGCTCACGCTCCCCCATGACTGAAGGATGATGTTGGCCTAGCGGTCAGTGGAAAAGAGGCTCAACTCCTGGGCTCAGGCAGGGAACTCACCGATCTGAGAAGGTGCCCACAGGGCAAGGAAGGGGCACACCTGTGCCCACTGGACAGAAGTGACCTGGAGGGCAGGGCCCCCCTGCAGTGGAACGGGTACCTCCGTCAGGGTGGTTGACCTCAGCTCCTGCCCAGACAGTCAGAAGTGAGCGAGACCTCAGGACAGCCCCTCCTCAACCCTACCCCACTTCCCCATACCTCTGCAGTAGGAGGTTTTCCAGAATAAGGGAGCAGGGCATGCAGACAAAAGTGACAGTGCCCTCCACTGCCAAGGCTGGGGTCCGGGTCCAGCCCCAACCTCCATGGGATGGCAGTAGATTCATTCCCTTCTGAGAAGATTATTGGTTATCTGGGCTGGACTCTGCTTAGGAACCCAAAGATGGGAGGAAGCTTGGGGGTTCCAGGACTAGCCTATCCTGAGCAAGGTAAATATGGTGCCTTCAGCTCCACCGTCATGTGGAGACACTGAATTGCAGAGGAGGGCTCCTGCTCGAGGATCCCGCTCGAGGGCAATGCCAGTGGCCACGGGCAGACCTCTAGACATTTGTTCTGGGAACATGTTCCCATCTGGGCTAATCCTGTTGCTTTCATTTGCATATTCTTTGTGTTATCCCCCATGGCTCGCTCAAACCCTTTTGAAATGAGATGCAGCTAATTACAATGATAATTATGTTGATAATGAACTCTATGGAGAAGGGGCCCTGTGTGGCTCAGTTTTTGTGACTGTCCCCAGAAGCAGCAGGTTTGCTGTGAAGGTAATGTTTTAGGTGTGTGGGAGAGTGGGGCAAAGTGTGGCCCTACAGGGGCTGAGTGGGCATGGAAGGGCATGCTGAAGCAAGGGTGGCCTTACAACAAGAATGAAAATCGGCCCTATAACTCCACCAGTGCTGAGGCCTTGCCCCACGAGTTTGGGAGAGGTAGGGTGGGCATGGGGTTAGGGCTGGGAGTGACTTTATCAGTCATTCTACCCTGGGGTGTCTCTGGACCCAGCCCTGGAGCCAAGTGCCACCTGGCAGGGCCTGCTGGGCAGGCATTGGTTGCACAATACAGACTTCTAAGCCCTGCGTGTGGGTTCGGGGCCAGCCCTGGTCACAGAAGTCAACACAGGTGGCACTGACTGAGGTCATGCAGGAACCATGCCAGGGGAAGGCTGGGCCTTCCTCTCAAGGGCCTTGGGAACACAGGCCAATGTTGAGTGTCGTCGCTGCAAGAAGGATGTGTGAGAAGTCCTGCTCCCTAAGGTTCTTCTAGTGGAAAGTCCTGCAACTACGAACTTGTGATGACCCTCCTTGCTAGGCATTTAACTTCCCTGTGGAAAGAACTCCTGGTGCTGACTTAATCTTTCAGGGCAAGGCAGGGCAGGGGAGAGTAGCCAGTGTCCTGGGGACAGTGATGACCTTGTGGGGAGGCAGGTTTCTTGGCCTGGAAAGAGGTGGCTTCAATCATCCCTAGGCCTCACTCCACCCCAGTCTTGAGGAACGTTTCCACAGCAACTTTGCTCCACTTTCTGAGCCTGTCAAGTACCTGTGCCATGGCTGTGCTCCCTGCCCAGCCAAGGTGCGACAACCAGGGAGCCCTTCATGTCTCTCCATGGCCCACCAAAGGGTCTTGGGGTCCGTGTCCCTCCTGAGCAGTGAAATCCTGGAGGAAGGAAGTGCCCAGGCTAGCCTGCCTGTGGGCTGGAGCCTGGTTCCCAACCTCACAGACACAAGCTTCCTACTGTACCTGATGGCTGTGATGGGATCAAGCTCTGGGGGTGACCCAGTTGAGCTCATAATGCAGTGCCCCTTTGGAGTTTCAAATTCATGTCCCCCATGTGGCCAAGGGGAGGTGGAGGTGTGGGTGGCAGGATGGTGCGGGACATTGCCCACCTTTTGTCTGTCTGGCCTCAAACTTCACTCCCCACCAAACCCACGGACAACCTACTGTGCATGGGACCCTCATCCCGGAGACTCTTGGGGGACCCTCAGCCCCTTCCTCAGAGGCTATTAAGTGTTGTCCTTGTCACAGGTGGGCAGTGCTCTTTGGAGAGGAGGCAGGTCTTGGCGAACTTACCCTCTAGGACACTCTTGCCTGCCCACCCCTTTCTTCCCCTGTCACCCAAGCCTCAGGGACTGGGGTGGTGGGGGTGAGTGACTCCCAGCTTTGGTTAGGAGCCCCACTCCAGCCGGTTGCCAACCTGACTCCTCCTTGTTCCCCCAGACCTGGCTGTGCTGACCGGGCATGCTGGCCCTGGGCTCTGTCCAGCAGACCTCTCCCTCAGTTGCTGAGGTTTCCAGGGCCAATGCCCAGGTGGAAGGGTGGAAGGTCCCGGCCACACTCTGCTCAGTGGTTAGGAGGGACTTGGGTGTCCTTACCTGGTGCACACAAGCCCCCAGGGGAAGCCTGGCCCATGGTGGCACAGAAAAACCCGGGTGGGCAGGGCAGACACCAGCTCACGTCCCGCGCCCCTCTCTCTTCATTCCAGGTGCCAGGTGGACAGGGCCACTGTCTGGGGTCCTTGGTGCCAGAAGGGCAGAAATGGCCCTGAGGACAGAGGTCACCAAAAGGGAGTCCTTTCTAGAAGAAGAAGAAGAGCATTGAGGTTTAGAAGCTGAGAGCTAGGGGATTCTCTCATCAACTTCTTTCTGTTTCCTCCCTGAGCCCCTCTGAGGAAGCCTGCTAGGCTCAGCACTCAGGGATCTTAACTTTTCAAAAAAGGAAAAACATTTTAACTGTTAAATAACCTAAATAATCCCAACTCTATTTGCTGATAGCACTCACACAGTTTTAATTGTGGTAAAGTACACTAATCATCTGGCATCCATCTATCAATTGATCAATCTATATCTCTGTCATTTGCCAATAATCTACCAACCATCTATCAATTAACCAATCAGTCTATCATCATCTGTGCATCAAACACTGTACCTACTTGTTGCTATCAGGAGTTACTGAGTATCCCGCTGGGTTGATAAGCCACAACTCTTCTGAGATATTTTCTTATGATTGGGCTGCTGTGGTGATTTGTTTTTGTTTTGTTTCTGCTATTAAAATGTGTGCTGTTTTGAATATTTTTCATAAATGACTTTTTCCCCCTCTTTCAGGTTCTTTCCCACACTGCCTGAGGCCCTTGCTGGGTACTGCAAGACTACTCTCCAGCAGCCTCAGACCCACCAGCATCCTGGGGCCCCACGGTAGTGGAGAGCATGACTCCACTCAGATGGATGCCCCCCCCCAGGGCTGCGGAACTCGTGCTGACATTCCATGGTCAGTAGGTGCATCTGGTACAATGGCACTGCTTCACATGCCCTTCATGCCAGCCCAGCAAGCCTCTTCCTAGCCCCTGACATGTTTGTGTTTGGCCCCCTTCCCCAGTGGGTCCTAGATGACAGCCCTTGGCCCTTCTGTTACTTGTTTCAATTCATCTTCAATGGCATGTTTGATGGGGTGGTTTGATGTTTGACTATACCTCCTGTCATCCTGTCTTTGCCAGGCTACTCTGCTTCTCACCCAGGTAATGAGCCCTGGAGGGCAGGCGCTTGGCCTTTCCGCCATTGCATCCCTGACCCCTGCCCTGAGAGAGGCCCTGCAGGGCCTGCACTCACTGGGGATGAGGTGTTGGAGCCAGGCCCACAGTGATACCCAGCCTGGCACAGCCCCTGGGGCTCAGTCAGGCCAGCTCTGTCACAATAGGTTCCAGGATGGCATGGCTGGCAGTCCTCCACGCGGGTGGCCCCAGGGGCCTTTCGGAAAGTGCCCTGGAACAAAGAAGGATGCCACTAGGGTCAAGATCCTGGAGGTCACCATGGGGAGTGCAGGCATATCCAGCTGACTGCTCTGTGGGAGGTGGGGGAGAGCAGGACAGGGTCCTTCACCCTCCCTTTGGACAGATGGGCTGGGGCAGGAGGAGACAATCAGCCTTACAAGGACAGATCCTCAAGACACAGGCACTGACTGCAGAATGGAGTTGCCTGCATGTTGCTCCCAGCTCCCATATCCCTCCCCCCTCCTCCTAGCCTCATACCCTCCCCTGGTCAATCTGTCTCTTGTGACATTTTAGAACATGAGCAGCCCAGCCCTCATCTGAGTGTCATGGGGGAAGGGATGTCCCTCTCAGCGGCCAGCATGGGGTCAGTGGCTCCAGAGCCTTCCATACAGAAGCTGAGAGACACCAGCCCAAGGGGCCCAGGGGAGGGTCTCACCGAGGGGCATGGGATGGACAGCAGTCCCCGGGCTGGGCAGTAGTGCCCGGGAGGACATGTCATGGGGTCAGCCAGCTTTGTTTGGTTGCAGAGTTTTCCTCCTGGGCAATCCTGGCACAAGGGATCACCTAGACCCTGGAAAGGAGTGTGGGCAGTAAGGTGGCAGCTCTTCCCACACCTCTACCACATAGGCAGGCCTGGCATCTGGCAGGGACTTAGGAGAGTGGCCATACCCCAGGCTCTGTGTACACCTCCCGAATGTCCTCAGGGAGGCCTCCATGTGAGTCACGAGAGGTCATGTGGCCCTGCGCTGGGTGGTTGCCATGGCTGCACAGTGGGCCACACTGTGGGCTCTGTGCCACTGATCTGGCCCACCTCCTCCTGCCCATCAAGACTCATTCTGTGTTAAGGCCTGGGCTCTAGGGAGGAGGCAGGGCAGAGGGTTGGAGTCTGCTGCATCAGGCCAGTGTTGTAGCTAGATCCCTGCTGGGTTTGCTTCCCAGCTCTGCCATCTGCAGACCCTCGTTCTGAAAGGGAAGACTATGCTGGGGCAGGCACCCCTGAGCTGACACAAGGGGGTCTGCAATGTAGAGCTCTGGATAACTGCAAGGGGCACTGATGACATCTCCTGAGAAAGAAGGACAGGGCACATCTGAAGACACCATGTGGGCTCCTTGGGCAGCAGCTGTCACCTCAGTTCCCCTGTGTGGAAGTCTATACCGTATGAATAAACCCAGGGCCACGATCGCTCTTCTAATGTTCATGTTACTTCCTTGAATAATCACAAGCTCCTCCCTCACTGACAGGAACTGGCAGAAGCAGAGTGATGCCACTTCTCTCTATGATGCTGGGTGCAGATGAGGGCAGAGAGGAGGAGGTATGGAGGCTCCTCTGGGTTTGGGACTCCATCACTCACAGGCCCCCGGGATCCTGCTCTTTGCTTCCCTGGGCGAGGCAGAGTATAGCTTTCTGCAGAGGGAACTCTAGGGACTCCTGCCCCAGTGAACTCAGGACAATCGTGACTTTGTCTGGGAGATGGAAGTTGGCACAGAAAACTAATGTAAGCCCCCAGGAAGCTTCCAGACCCATCCATGGCCTCTCTGGGCCTGCTGTGGGCCCCTACTTGGCGAGGTGGTAGAATCCAAGCAAAGGTTGGTAGTGATTATACCTCTGCCCCAGAATACCCTGTTTTGGAGTGGGGGGAGGTGGGGCAATTTCTCCTCAGATTCCCTGTACCACTGGAGCCTTTCTCCCATTTGATTCAGTCCCCAACCTGTGCACAAGCTTTCAGCTAGCCCAGGGAACAAGGATCCAGGCCTGTCTTCCTACCCTGTCCTTTCTGCCACTGGGAGCCTGCCCAGTCCCTGGACCCAGTCTGGAGCAGAGGATTCCACCCCCATCCCTCCCCTCCTGAGCCAAGCTCTGAGGAGTCACCAGACTGGCAGGCTCCTCAGCTGCCTGACCACATCCTCCCCACTTCCTGACTTTGGGATGCCTCCCACTTCCCGGCCCTTTGAAAAAAACAGAATCTGTCTTGGGAACACTTACAGAGAAACTGCCAGCGCCGCATGGTTGTGGTGTGGTGGTACCCCTGTCAGGGCAGTGGTGACCAGCAGGGCAAGGCACACAGGCCACAGCCAGCCTAGTACCCAGCCCTCGATGGTAGGTTCCCCTGGTGGAAGAGGAGAGAGCTGAGGGCAGGTGGCCACAGCCTTTCTAGGAAAAGCTCGACTCATGGGGTCGCCATTTCTCCAAGGCTGGGGCTCTCCACCATCCCTCAGCAGCATATGAGGGTAGAGCCCGAGCCAGCCTGAGCCCCAGCAGGCCCTGGGGACAAGCTAAGAGTGTGGTCTCAGCTGGGGAGTGCAGTGTAAGAGATTTAAAAACCAGTCTAATTGTGCTTCTTTTTAAAGTGTCTGTGAGACAGCAGGGATTCCTCTTACGGGCCTGATCCCCACAGGTAAGGAGGAATGAAGACTGAGCTCTGATCTCTGTTTTAGTTTCTTCCTGTTTTAGATTCTTCCTGAGGGGCCTGGAGAGAGTTGCCAACAGGCCAGACCTTAGCATTCTTTTCTGTTTTAGACAAAGCTGTGCTTCCTTAACCAATCACAATCAGAGACTCTTTGAATTCACCTTTAACCTGTAAGCCCCTCCACCCCAAGTGTCTCGTCTTTTGGGGCCAAACCAATGTTTAACTCCACGTATTGATTTACGATTTTGTCTGTAACTTCTGCTTTTCTGAAGTTTACTTCTACCTTTAAAAATCCTTGCTTGTAAGCCCTCAGGGAGGTCAGGTCTTAAGGATGAGCTATCCGATTCTCTTTGCTTGGCACCCTGCAAATAGATGCCTCCTTTGTCCTGCTGCAAACCTTGGTGTAGATGCTTGGCTTTTCCGGGTAGGGTAGTTCGGTAACCCCTGTTCCTTCTTTTTGCTTGTCTGTTGGTGTGATCTCTTTCCCCTCTCTCTTACTTCCACTGATTTGTAAGGGCTTTTTATGTAACAAGGTAAGGAGATGGTTGCTCATCCTGTAGTTCATGTTGCAAATATCTCCCGACTTTGCTGTTTGTCTTTTAACTTTGTTCATGATGTCCTTAAAGAACAGAAGCTTAGAATACTGTTTAAATCCTGCAGTCTTTTGATTGCTTCTGCCTTTTATGTCATGCTTAGGTTTTTCATATTCTTTCAATTTTTATAAATATCTATTTATATTTTGTGATTTTACTTTTTATTAAAATCTGTATTTGATATGAAATTTGTTTTAATCGATGTTGTTTCCATTTTTTACATAAAGAACATGTGTTTCTTTTTAAAATAATGCAAATTCTAAGTTTTCTTTGTGACCAGAGGAATAAAAGGCACATTTTAATAAAACAGAAAACTTGGGCCAAATGACATCTGCTGAATTCTTGACAAGAATTCACTTCCAGAGGGTTTGACCTTTGGGATGGGCAGCTCTGAGGAGGCTTCTCTATTGGGCATGGGGCCTGAACAGGGGCTGCTTTCCAGGGAGGATACCTTCACATTCCTCCCTGGATTCTGTTTATTTTTAAAACATCTACATTTAAATTTTTTTAGAGACACAGTTTCACTCTGTTTCCTTGGCTAGTCTTGGACTCCTGGCCTCAGACGATCCTCCCACCTCAGCCTCCCAAGTTACTGAGATTACAGGTATGCATTACCATGCCGTCTTTTAAGGCTGAATGGAGTTACCGCAAGTTGACGCCTTTTTCATAGACTCCAGCCCAGAGTGATTTCCCCTTGTTCACCATCCTGGCTGCATGGTGCCCCTCACTTACAGCACCAGGATCCTTGCCCTAGTTAATCCTGTTTCTGTGCGTTCCATCTCAACAAGGTTGCAGGGTTCTGTGGGCAGGCCGGGCAACCCATCCCTTTCTCGATAGACCCCTTGGTGCCGGTGCCCAGTGCTGGTATCCAGCAGGTACACAATGAACACAGTACTTTGGCTTTAATAGCCACACACTCCTTACCACGGGCAGAATTCAGGCTCAGGGGCCCCACCAGGGCACAAGGCCCCCGGAGGGCAGGGCAAACAGTCTTCCAGCCGGCCATTGCCTGTCATGTGACTATAGGTGCCTGCTGGGCAGGGGAACTGGGTCCCCCACTGTGTTCCTGTTCCAGAGAGAAGAGGAGGGAAGGGGTGAGACCTGTACAATTACATGGCACATCAGTGCCTTACCTGCTCCCTGAAGATAGTTCTAATGAGGCAGGATGCAGGGGTGCCAGTCTCCAGGACCCACCCAGTCTTTAGGAGGCCACACTTTGGAAGGAGATGCCTGGAAACACCCAGCCAGGATGTGCAGTGGCTGCCCAAACTCCTCTAGCCCTCAGCTGACTGACGACCTCCCAGTCTCCAGATAGAATCCCCAAATTCTTGCTTCTCCCAGCCTTCCCCTCAGTAAGGTTGTCTTGAAGTCTAAACTTCATCTCTCCTGTTGCACACCAGGCATCTTCTGCTGTGACTGCTCCAGAAGAGGTGCACGGGTCGGCCCATGATAACCCGGGTACTCACCTATGACCTTGCCAGGGCAGATCCTGGCCCCACTTACCTTGTGGGCAGTAGTGCCCAGCCCTGCACATCCCCGAGGGCACTTGGGCTCCACTGACACAGAACCAGCCCCTGGGGCAGGGCGCACACTCCTCACTTGTGGCCAGTCCAGTCTGGTTACTCCAGGTGCCCGAGGGACACTGGAACTGAGTTGGCTCTTTGGTGCCCAGAGGGCAATAATGACCAGCTGAACAGGGGGTGGGGGGCCGGTATGGGCCTCCAGTTCCTGCAAACACAGTCCTGAACTAGGTCTGGAGGCTGCTGTCTCTCTCCAGCCAGAGCCCCAGACAGGTGGCGGGGACATGGACCGGAGCCCAGCATTGGTAGAGGGCATACGGGTTAGCAGATGGGGACTTGGGGTGCTCTTTGTAGTCCCATCCTTTGGGCTCCCCATGGGAAGTGGGCCATGTTCTTGGCGGGCACAAAGGGGTTATAGTTCCTGGCCTCCCTGGCCTGGGTTGAACTGATTCTTCACCTAAAGGCAGGAGCCTGTAGACAGCAAAGCCACTGTTTCCCCTTCTCACTCACCCTTAGGACAGGCCTGCCCTGCAGGGCAGATCTCACACTGTGATGGGTCAGAGAGGTCATTGCGGTTGCTGAAGGTCCCGGGAGGGCAGGCATGTGACGGAGTGTGGGAACTCGAGGACCCCAGGGGGCACGTGTACCTGTGACAACCGGGGAATTGGCTCGGTGCCCGCCAGGGAGAGCCCAGCACCCTGGAGCATCACAACAAGGCCTCACCATCCCCGTAGCCTGCAGTGCGCTCTGCACAGTCACCTGACCTCCCTTTCCCCATGGACAGGGCCAGGATGGCAGCTACCCAGCTGTCTGCACGGAGATGGAGGCAGCGCCCTCCCCAACGTGGAGGGATGTGGAAGCTCGGAAAAGTCTTCCCTTGGCCAGGGCTGACTCTCTGAGAGGCAGAGGAGGCATCTGGCCCCATTGGGTCTCCTGTCAGTGAGGAATGGCAGGCACTTACCCTGGTGTGCATGCTGCATCTGGCTTCGTCAGCCCAGCCCGGGTGCAGGCTCTCCCTGCTGGGCACAGGGTGCAGTCTGTGACCTTGTCCTGGCCTGTGCGGGGGCTGAATGTGCCCGGCTGGCATGGTATGGGATGGGTAGCTCTACTGGGGCAGAAGTGTCCCTCAGGGCACCGCAGACACAGGCTGAGGACTGGGAAGAGAAAGGCTCTCTTTGAAGGGAAGCAGTGAAGTGAAAAGTGGCAAGCGCTCCCCATGCCCTGGCCATACCTGACCTTCCTAGGGACCTGGGAGTGGTAGCTGCTACCAACCACAATTACCAGAAAGCGATCCTGAGTTTCAGGGCAAAGGCTGATTTGCCACTCAGTGGCTGGTGATCATGCTGTCCAATCTCCCTTTTTGGTACCACAGACTTTGGGGAGTTCCTGCTGCCTCACTCTGTGATTGGAGACCCCAGGTTCCCAAGCCTCCATTTTTCTCTCTGTAAGGACTCCCAGCATGCTGTCAGGACTGAACACAATGGTGCCCATGTGCCAGGGCTCCATCCAGCACTGGGCACACAGCAAGTCTCACACCACCACACCTTGGAGAAGGGCGACTCCAAGCTACCCTGCCTCATACCAGACTTGTGTTCACTTGTCCCACAGCCCACTGCCTCCCCCAAGTCCTGCAGCCTGGGTCTGGGAAAACTGCTGCCCTTCTGGGGGTGGGAAGGCTGGGATCCTGGTGGAGAGTCAGTGTCTGACAGTAGGTGATGCTGCCAAATGGCTTAGCTGCCAGATGGCTTAGCCCCTCATTCTCCAACTCCTGGGACCTGTGGAGGAAGTGGCTCTTCCTTGCCCAGGACCATCTCCTGAGTACCCAGTTTGGTCCTGTCCTCTGTAGCTAGCCCTGCAGTGAGAGTTGGCCTTGGCCTGTGCTGAGGAGGGAGCAGTCTCTGCACAGCTCTGAGACATTTCTCAGGAGGTTGGTGGCTTCAGAATGCCAGGGAGAAGTCATGGAGAAAGCCCATCACAGAAATAAGTCTCCAGGGACCATTTACCCAGTCAAGTCTCTTCCCTGCTAAGGGTCTTAAAACTGGGTGGAGTGGGAGCTCTGAGGAATTGTCCCCGGCACCTCTTTCCCTTCCTTCTAAAACCTGTCAGCATTTGTCTCTTGCAGGGGTGGGGGCTTCAAGGTCTTTGGGAATACTGGGGAAGATGTGAGTCTGCCAGAGTCACCACTTAGCTGACCACTGGAGCCCAGAGAGGATCATGAGTCCCAGCTCCTGGGGTATCACACAGTGCTACCTGAGCTCACCAGTGAGTGCTCAGCTCTGCCCCACCAGTGCCTGATCTCCCTACTAGTCAGATCCGCACTGGACCATGTGAGGTCACAGATTCAGAATGTCAGAGCTGGGAGGGGCCTTAAGGCCACCCAGGCCATGGCAAGGAAACCAGGGCCCAGAACTGTTGCTGGCTTGGCAAATGGGAGTGGGAAGGTGTTAGTGGCTATTTCTGTTTTCTTGGAGAAACTCTTCACTTGCTGGTGACCTTGAGACTTGTTGACAGATTGAACAACATGGGGATTGCAGACCTTTTTAAACAGAGAGATGGGCTTGGGAACAGTGAGTCCTATTGTGTGCAGGTAGTGGAGACCAGAGGCTTCCCAATGCCACGCCACCATTACCGAGGGCTACGATATGCCTGGAGCCCAACAGCTGCTCAGTGTGCTGGGGTTGGGGGTCCCTGCCTGCTCCTCACAGCTCCACAATGGGACAGAAGGCTGAGGAGGGGCAACTCTTGCCCAGGCTCATAGAATGCAGCAGCTTGTACTGTCTTGACACCTGGATTTCAGTCCTGGCTGTGCTGCCAACTAGATGTGTGATAACAGGTGAGCTGGGGGCTTCCGAGCCTCTGTCTCTTTATGCACACCTGAGGAAGATAACTCTCCTCCCCCACCATGGGGCTGCTGCTTATAGGACAGTTAGATGATAGTGCTCTGCCATCTGCTGTAGTGCATCTGCCAGTGCTGGAGTAGAAGAGCGGGAATGTTCTCTTAGGAAACTGGTGCTCTGAATGATCTAACACACCCTCTCCACCCCAGGCAAGTTCTTCCAAGGCAGGAGAAGTTGTGAGTAGTGATGATGACTGTGAGGTGACAGCAACCTTTACTGAACACTCAATATGTGCTCGGCTCAGTGTAAGGCCCTTACACAGACTACCTCATCTGATGCCCATAACAACCTTTGGAGGCTGTTGTAAAGATGAGGGTCAGAGAGGTGAAGGAACTTGCTGGCATCATATAGCTTGCACACGGCAGTTAGGGAACGTCTCCCTGGCTGGCATTTTCTAATATGAATTCCATGGTCCTATAGATGCTAGACCTTCACTTAAAACTGTTTATTTCTTTTTCTCCATGTCTCAGTCCATCACCCCCTGTCTTTCCTGAAACTCTGTGTTGAACAATCCAGACTGTCTTTGAACTTCCTGTCCAGTCCTGATTCTCCCAGCCGAACCCAGAGATAATGGAGTTCCTGGGCCTGGTGGGCAAGGGGGCTGGGCTGCATTCCTGGGTGTGGCTTTCCTGGGGCTCACTCACTCACTGGTGCCTAGTCCATGGTCAGCACCATAATACCAGTTTCTGTTAGCCTTCGATAAGTGCCCAGTCAGTGAAGTTAGAGTCCAAGCCCCTCTCTCCACTGTGCAAGCAGAAGGCAGGGTCCAGAACTAACCTGATGAGCAGAAGCTGGTGCTGGAGTGGGGTGTCTCCCTCTTGCTCTGGAAGCTCCTGGTGGGGCACAGTGCAGAGCCAACCGTGTCTGGACGGAAGTAGCCTATGGAGGAAGTCTCATGAAGTGGGTGCCTCCAGGGCTCAGGATTATCATCCTGTGGGGACCCTGCAGGATGAGAAGGGGTGAGCTGGGAGCACAGGACAAGAGAGTGGCTTCCAAGAAGGTCTGCACTACCCAGGATGTGGCTGGACCCCACCAGGGCCTGGGTGCCTTTGCTGCCAGGGAGAAGGGCCAGGTGGCAAGGGCTCGTCTCGCTGCTTCTCCAAAAAGTTGCTTCCTCGTCTGTGACTCTCATAGCCTGGAAGGTGCCTGACCAGGCTTCCATGTCCACTCCTCCAAGAAGCTTCCTGGACTGCTCGCTGAGCAGACTCGGTAATGCCCACCTGAGCTTCAACCACCCAATCTCTACCTTAATTAACAATCTCCATGTCAAAGCTCAGAGACAGCTCAGGTGTCTGTCTTTACCCTGGATGGGGTGCTCCTGGGGCCTTGAAGCTGGCCCAGTGTCTGGCACATGGGACAGAAGCATGAGTGCACAGAGGGTGGGTAGGAAACTGGGACCCCCACCAGCTCTGCTCCTCTATCCCTCATGCCTAGCCATCCTTGTCACAGCATTAGAACCTGTGGCCACCTATGAGGTTGCTGGATGCTTGGTCAAGGCCCTTGCCCACCCCAGGCACTTCTCACAGATGGCAAAGCTGGTAACAGGGCCTGTTTGCTCCCCTGGACCAGCTCTGCAGCCCCCCACACTGCAGTGGGCTCAGCTCCTGGCCCTGGATCCTAGGCTGCCTCAACACACACCACAGTGGGTGGGCAAAGAGGAGGCTGAGACAGTAACACCTTGCAGAGGCAGGGGGTTGATGAGAGTCCATGTTCACACAGGCATCCAAGCCTGCTCCCCTCTCCCCCTTTGCCAGGCTCCCCCTCTATGTCACCACCCCTACTGCCCTGTAACCAGAGCAATGAAAATGCAGACATATTTCACTTTCAACTGAATAAAATTGAGGTGGTAAATCTTTCATTGTCAAGGAGAAAGCACCACAAAGCAAACAAAAAACAAAAACAACGCCCCCAAACTTTACACAGTCCTAAAGTTAGCAATAATAAAAATAATGAATGTCTTGAGATGCCCCCGCCCCCAGCCCAGCCCTTCCTGATCCTCAGAACCTGGCCTGTCTCCACATCCCAGCCCATCACCTCTCTGTCTTTACTGAAGCTCTATATTGAATGATCCAGGCTGCCTTTGAACTTCCTGTGCAAGTCCTGATTCTCCAGCAGAGCCCAGAGAACTTAGTTCCCAGAGAGATGATGGGGCCAGGCTGCAGTGGGAAGGGAAGGTAGCTGGGTGAGAGGACATCTCCATCTCTTCTGCCTCACATTCATGGGTTTGGGAATGAAAGATGACCCTGCCCAGGCCTCTCCACAGCTCACTGCTGTCTTTCCTGGTTCTGAGAACCTGGGCACCAGTGGGGGCTTGTTGAGCACTCAAGAGCTGGAGGGGTAGGAAAAACAAAAGCTGCTTGTGTGGGGACTGCAGGGGTGCCCCGAGGGGCTCTTCAGCTGTGGGAAGTGACACAGTTCTTAGCTCAGAGATGAGGCACTCCATTGCTGTTATGCATTTTAGCCACAGAGGTCTAGCTCCAGATGTGAGCAGCCTTGGTTTTGACCATAGTAGCTACCATTTACTGTGAGCTTTAGAAATATGACTTCACCTATAGGCATGTTCAGGCACTGTTATTATCAATCTTTTAGAGATAAGGAAAGTGAGACTCAAGAAAAGTTAAATAAGCTTCCAAACTCACACATATCACAAAGGAAATCATAAGACATTTTAGCTCAAATGATAATAAAAACATCTCATCATAGAAATGTATGGGACGTAACTCAAGTTGCATAGTACACAGATTCAAATTTGTGGGATTAAACACTTATATTAGGAAACAAGAAAGAGTTAAAATCAGCTATCTGCTGTCATCTTAGGAAGCTAAAAAGAGAGGAGCAAATTAAAACCAAAGTAACTAAAAGGAAAGATATAAGAACAGCAGGATCAATAAAATAGAAAAATAAATAAGGAAAATCAATAAAAACCAAGGGTTATTTCTTGGAATGGGAAAATAAGATGGACAAAGCCCTGACTAGATTGACTGAGCAGAAAAGAGAACATAAAGAACCAGTATCAGGTATGGAAAACACTGTCACTGTGGATGGAATGTTACAAGGACAGCAAATGTATAGCATGGGTCACTCTGTGGCAACAGACCTTGCAACTGACATAAAATGGATGGATTCCTTGAAAGGCATAAACTACCAAACTGTCACAAGAAGAAAAAAAAATCTAAATAGGCTTAAATGTATTAAAGAAATTGAATTTATAGTTAAAGAACTTTTCACCAAGCAAACTTTAGGCCCTATGGCTTTACTGAGCTCTACATGACAGACACTCCAGAGAGAGGTCCTGCCTCGTGGACTTGAACTCCTTCAGAACACAGAGGAACAGGAATGACTTTGCAATCAATTTTATGGGAAAATCACTTGTGCCAGTATTACTTTGATACCGAAGCCAAAGAAATCAGAAAATAAAACTATAGACCAATATCCCTCATAAACATAGTTTCAAAAAAACTTACAAAAATATTAGCAAATCAAACTCAATGATATGAAAAATGGATAAAAATACCATGGTGATGTGAAGTTTATTCCAGGACTGATAGATTATTTTAACATTCACAAAGCAATGATACTCACCATCTTAACAGAATAAGAGAGGAAAACTACATGTGCTCACTTCAGTGGGTTCAAGAAAACACAGGACAAAACTAGAACCTATCCAGGATAAAAACTCTCAACAAGAAATTGAGTTGAGCTTCCTCAGCCTGCTTAAATGTGTCTATAAACTATAGCCAACACCATGCATAATGGCGAGAGACAGAACGCTTTTCTCCTAAGATCTGGAACAAGGATGTCCAATTCTATTCAAAATAATACAAGTTCCTAGACAGTTAGCAAGGTAAGAAGAGGTAATCAAATGTGTATGGCTTGAACAGGCAGAAGTTAAACCATCTTTATTTCCAGGTAATGTGATTATTGGCAGAGACAATCCTAAGAAATCTAATACAAAAGCTACTGTCATAAATAAATAAAGTAGACAAGTTGAAAGATACAAAGTCAATAAACACAAGTCACCACAAATGGAAACTGAAATAAAAAATACAATTCCATTTACAACATCAACCAAACACATGAAATACTTGGGGATAGATTTAACAAGACACTTGTAGGATATGCACACTAGGAGCTGCGACACTACCAAGACCACCCCCCAGCGAGGAGCAGAGCCAGCCCTTCACCACCCTCTGGTGACCCCAGCCCCCAATCTCCATACTCCTTCTTCTGCATATCTCGTTTCTTTCTTACTACATCCTGTTTCCAGATTATTCCCTGTGTTTGGGGCCCAAAGGTCATCGGACTCTGTCCCTCGGGACCACCTAGGGTCCTGGAAGCTGTACAGGCCAGTCCCGGCCCACCCTAGGGTCCAGTCCTTTCAGTGCCGTCAGGGACGCTCAGTGTCACGCACCTGGGGGGCACGGCTGGCAACCAGGGTTTCGGCCTATGGAGAAGTGGCCCAGAGGGCAGAAGACATAGCCAGGGTGCTGCGGATTTGGCTTCTGTCCAGGCAAGCACTGCTGAGAGCAACAAGACACCACATGAGAGGCAGCCAAGTCATGGCTGATACCTGGGCCTCCATGCAGGTGTTTACTCTGCTGACATACTTGAAGATCCCCCAACCCTGCTGTCCCCCACCCCAGCCTCCTCCATATGAGCATTGCCTCCTGTGGGAACAGGGGAAGCCAGGTCATGATGTCCGTGGAGCTCTGTGGCTGAGGAAAGTTCTCTGTGACCCTGCAGTCCCAGCACTTGCAACTGTTGCTGGAAACAGAGAGGTGTCTGGCACCCAGGAGGTCCCTCGCTGTATGCACGGGGTGCCTGGCCACAAGTGGTATGTGAGGGAGTGGTCAAGGCACGGGTGGCTGCTGAGGGTATTCTCTTGTGAGACACGAGGACACAGCAGTTCTGAGCCTACCAGAACTTCCTCATACATCATCCTACAGATCCCCATAGCAGGCCTGGAGGTGGGCTTGTTTTTAGGTTCTGCTGACTGGGCAAGGCCCCGGTGTGCAGGGTCTCAGTGGCAGGGGATTGGCTGCCCTTTACCACCACAGGCATATGCTCATTAGGGAGAATTGGCTTGATTCTGATGCTCAGAGATCTGGCCTCTTCTGGGCCTTTCCTGCCCCAGCAAGGAAAGGCTAGAACAGGATTCTGCCCTTCCTTGGGTCACCTGGCAGTCCTTGCTGTGGGTGAGTCCTGGGAGCCCATTGCAGGTTCCATTGAGGTGTGGCCGTGGAACTGCCCTGCCCTCTGGGCAGCTGCAAAGACCAAAGGAAGCAGAGGACTGAGGAGAGGCTGCCAGCTAGGGGAAAACTGGGCCTCTGTCACAGCAGAGATGACACTGAGGCCCTTCAATGTCAACTTGGGGGCCCATCTGCTGCCTGGCCCACTTTCTGCCTGTCCCAACTGGCATGGGCTGCATGAATAAAGGAGGATATCCCCAGCTGGACTACTCAAGAGCTGATGGTCAGTGCTAAGGGACCTGAGGACAGAGTTGGTCCCACATAGGCCTTGGGGAAGCTCTGCCTCGGGGTGTCAGTGTAAGCTTCCCAGACTGGTCTGACCACTCAAGGTTCTCCCTTGGAGGCCCAGAAGAAGGGATTGGATCTGTGGGACCATTAGCTGAGGGGTGACCTCCTTCATCTAATCTGGGGGGCACAGTGGTGGGAGCTGCTGACAGTGAGCGTGGAGAGGGTGTCCTTCAAGAGTAGCGTGTCTACCACTAGCCCTACCTCCCAGGGGAGGACATATCCAGGCCACAGAATGGATAAGAAGCAGAACTGGGCCACAGTCAACTTCTCAGGGCACCCACCTTCCACCTTCCATCAAGGTCAGAAGTCTTGGGGACTGTGTCCCAGGTGGGGCCTGGGGACTCCCGCACATTTGGGATAGCCCAAATAGCACTCAGGGCTGTCATGGAAGGAATTGTCCAGGCTTCCCCCAACCTGGTGGCACAGCCCTACCACCTTCCCCTCCTCTCTTCCTGGGCATCAGGGTGTCTTTTCCTTACTAAAAGCCCAATGGGCACTGCAGGGTGCACCCAGCCGTGGAGTGCTGGCCTATTGGGCAGATGACAAGGTACAGGCAGTGGCCATCAGCTCCACCGAGGCGGAAGAGGGCAGTCGTTCCTGCAAAGAATAAAGGGGTGTGAGAGCCCTGCTCTTCGTGGGTCTTCACAGAGAACCCCACTGAGTTGCCGGCCGTCTCCAGCAGCAGTGTGACTTCAGCCGGAAACCTCCAAAAAGCTTCCTTGGAGAGTACGGGCACAGGGGCTGGTGCTGGGATGGCTGTGCAGGGGTACAGACTCCGGGGAGAGAAAAGTGCAGAGATCATGTGACAGCCACAGACTGACAGGGAGGCGACGACCCTGGAAACTGGATGCGGTGATGAAGTAACAATGGCTTTGTTGTTACCCTTGCCTCCTAGAATTTCCAGGCATCCAGAGCACCTGGAATTGGTCCCATAGATTAGCAGGGCTAACATTTCATCTCCCAGCACACTAACCCTCTCATTTACTTGTGGGGAAGCTGAGGCCCAAGAGGCTGGGTGGTGGTACAAAACTGCCCTAAGCCCTTGAGGGCTGGCCCGGGCACCCCTCTTGTCTGCTCCCGTTGCAGTTCAGGAAGCCTGGTGTGGGTGGCTCCTCATACTCTGGCCATCCCCCAAACCAAGCCTTTGCTGGGCACAAAGACAGCCTCCTTTGAGGCTGAAAACCAAGAAAGGGCTGACTGAGCTTTACCTTGAAACTGCTCAGCAAATTCTTAGAGGCTCTGAGAGATTGCAGACTCTGATGGGGACAGATGGACACAGTTCAGATCCCACTTCTGCCACCCACCTCAGTGTGACCTGTAGCAAGCTAGCAACTTCTCTCAGGTTCAGATTTACCATGTGTGAAATTGGAACACTATACCAACCTCAAAATTGTGGGCAATAAATGAAAAAGATTATATGTGTGTATGATTGTATGTGCTAGTCTGATAAAGCAAGTTTTTAGTATTCCCTTTATGGAAGCCCAGCATTCTTCCTTGTCATCAAGGTGGGTCAGGCAATTCACAGAGAAAAGTTGACTCCCATGAAGGCACCTAGGCACTCTGGAGGCTGCGTGGGATTCAGGAGCCCAAGGGTAGGGTGCAGAGTAAGACCAGGGAGGGAGTCACCCTGAGAGGCCAGAGGGAGGAAGGTTGTGTGCAAGAGAGGCCTTGCTGGGGTCAGGGAGATAGTGGATACCTGCAAACAGCAAGCTGCAGGCAGGTCAGAGAAACCCAGAAGAGGGAGGTAGGTGTGTGCCCCTCCCGTCTCTTCCTCAGGGACTGCCAGTGGCGACGAAGGCCAGGCTTAGGCTCTTACCTGGATGGGATCCTCATTGGCAGTTTTCCTTCCCGAGCCCTGTGCCCTCATATGAAAGCCTGTGTAAGTCATGTGGGTGCACAGGGTAGGCAAGGGTCCACAGAGAGGCAGGAGGAAGACCCTTGTTCCACGAAGGCTGTGATCCTGTGAATCTTGCTGTTACTCACCAGTACAGGCGGTGGCAGCTAGCACCAAGGCCAGGGCTATCCAGGGCCCAGGCAGCAGCATGCTGGAGCAGCGGCTGGGAACAGCAGGCTGGAGGGTGTGCCAGGTACTCAGCCTGTCTTAGCTGGAGCCTGAGACCCTGGCTGCTGTAACCCGACCCTGGAGGCACCCAAGGCCCCTGGGAAATGTAGTCTCTGAGAGCATCAGGGGAAGAGAGGTGGGCCGGTACTTTTTGTCCTGCCCTCTTGCCCTGTGGGTCCAGAAGAGTACACTAGGGCCAGACTGCTGGGCTCCAGCCCCCTGAGAACATGCTAGATGTGGGGTACTGGAAATAACTCATTTTTCTGTCTCAATTTCCTCATCTTTCAAGTGGAGGTGGCTAGACAGCCCAACTGTCATGAGACTCCAAGCAGAGCCTGCACATGCGTGTTTAGCAACATTACTGACACCCTTCATGCATTAAGCATTTATTGAGCAGCTGCTATTTGTCCTGCAGGATAAAGGGGCTATAGGAGGAGGCAGGGAAACCAAGTCCACTCATGCTCCTACAAGCTTAATGTAAAGGTCCCAGATTGGCCCTCAGGAAGCAATTGTAAACAGCTGCATCACAATCCTATGAACATTTATGTGGGCCTACTGTGGGCCAGGCCTTGTGCTTGGCATTTTCCCACATGCAACCCTGCCTAGGGGCATCATCTTTGTGAGTACAGTGAGAACAGTGACTTGCGCCTGGCACAGGGCCCCTGATGGTGGAAGCTGGTCTGTGTGGGGCAGGCCTGTGCTGACTCTGCGCACTTCCTGTGGTGAAGATGGTGGTTCAGAGCTCATGGTCACTGGTTCCTGGACCTTCCAGACAGGAATGTAAGTGTCCTTGCATTTACCCAGAGCAGGCTCCTCTGAGGCACCAAGGCGCTGGTGGCCAGGTCATAGGGGCTGTCGCTTTGACTTGTTGGTGTGCCTCATGGGGGATGTTCCTCTGGTCCAAATTTTCTCTGAGACAGGCTGAGGATTTTTCCCTCCACAGCCATCCTGGTAGCTAGGCTGTTGACTGCAACTGCTGACTGTAAAAGCCATCAGAGTTTAGGGCAGGAAGGGGCTCAGAGAACCTCAGGGCCCTCCACACCAGGACTGTCCATCCCTCAGACTTCAGTGTAGGACTCTTTCTCATCCCTCGGTCACTACAATGCCTTCTTTCTGTTTCTCACTCACCTAAGGGCATCTCTGATTTCTGCTTCCATGTCACCTCCCCCAGAATATCTGATTATTCTCCCCAAACCATGCTGTTTTAATTCTCCAGCTTGTACTCAGTACCATCAACATTTATCTCATTTGTTGTCCACAGATTGCTGATCTCTGTCCAGGACTCCGAGCCCGTGAGTGCAGGGACCTGGCTGGTCTGTCGTCTGTGATCCCCGTGCATAGCAGGGTGCCTGGCACTGGTGGGGACCTAGTAAGTTCCCAGGGAAAAGGTGATTGGTGCCCCAGCATATCATCTCTGTTAGTTGCAGTTTATTATTCAGGCTGACGCAAACTTCAATAAACAAAGCAGATCAGAGGGGAACACCTCTGGCTGGCTTGTAGGGATGTGGGGGGCCTGCAGACCTCTGCTATCCTGAATTTGCTTGATGGGCAGCCCCTGAAGCTCCCCTGCCCAAACTACAGCATTCAAAGAGCACAGTTTAAGAACCACTAATCTGGTACAACCTCACCATTTTCCAGTGGATAACAAAGGCAGAGAGTGTGGCAAGGTGATGTGTCCAAAGTAACATGGAGAGACACAGGCCTAGAGGACAGCTGGGTCCCCAGATGAATGCTGCTCACACCGGTGTTCAATCAGCTGTCAGGTCTGGGTCCATCTTTGGGCTAGCCATTCCAACATCTCTCTGGTCTCCAGGTTCTCAGGCAGAGACAGGAAGTGAACCCCAGTCCCAGCCTTTCCCCACAGGAACACACTCCAAAAGGCACCCTGGGTAAAGAATAAACTACCCCCTTACTCATCATCATCTGGAATTTCGTTTTTCAGGTTTCCCTTGACTCAGAGGGGGCTGTTCAGTTGTTGGGGAGCTTAAAAGTTTATTTTTGGTTTCCACTCAAGAAACTCAGATGGAGTTATCACTGTCACAGGCTCTATGTCTCTCTCTCCCCAACCGTAGTCCTGGGGTATCTCCCCTTCCCCCTCTGAAACCTCCTGCTCTCCCTCCCCTGTCTGGACATCTGCATTTCTATGACAGGCATGAGCTTTTACAATGGGGAGAAATTTTCTCTGGCTATGCTGGGGCACCAATCACCTGGTTGCTTTTAATTTCTGCCATAAGACAAATCTCAAAGCAGTGGAATAAAAAATATTAAGAGGCATGACTCCCAGGGACCTGAAATGGAGGTGGAAATGGGAAAGAAAATACATTGAAGACAATCACATATTAATATGTCAACCTGCCACATTGATAAGTAATCATAAAACCCAGAAGCATGGAAAGACAAACATCTGACTGATAGATTCAGACAGATTTGAGTTCAAATCCTAGCACTGCCACCCCGTGACTGTGTGGCCTTGGGTAAGTTAGTTAACCTCTCTGAGCCTCCATATCCATATACAACATAAAGCTGAGGCTATTCACACCCCAAGGTGGCTGTGAGAAGTCAATGAGTCACTTTGTATAAAGTGGCAGTTATCTCTCCTCCAACTCTGCTGCTCCTCTGAGAAATGTGTTAGGTAGTCAGCAGACATGAGTGGGGATGAATTGGGAAAAGGGTAAGAAATGGGAAGTCAGCTGATATTCAGTTATTTGCTCATTTTAGAAGTTCTTTCATGAAGAAAGTGAGTGAGAAAGCCACTTGAATTTAAAAGGGTACGTTTTTCTCTCTTCATTGCCCTTAGGAATGTGGTTTTCCCTACCTTCCTCAATGCAACCTGTTAGGGAGGCCAACCTTGTCTAATAAATCACTGCTAATGTTTGAGAGAGGGTAACCAGACATATTAAACCACCAATAACCAAGAGGTGTGGAGAAGCTACATGTCTTTAAAGAAACATCTGCAAACCTAGATAAGAAGCAATTTTGTTGGGCTCTTTTGAAACTCCCTAAAATTCTAAAAATGTAAACTCCTTTCCCTTATGCTATTTAGTTTCAGACTTATGTTTTACGTTAATCATGAGCTTTGTCAGGTACACTAGAGCTCATTACGCGTATGAGTATTAAGTCATGAGAAGATAGATGATACATAGCCCTAGAATTGTTTAAAGACACTTGTAACTTGAACAAGGTAGAATTAACAATATCTAAACATTAGTTTATGTCCATGGTCACATGAAGGATTTATGACCTAACCATAAAGAGGGAAACAAGCCTGAGAGGGAACTCACCAACAGAGACTAGAGACTACGACAAAGAAAAGTAAACTATACAAGACCAAAGCAAAGAAATAATTGGGATTGTCTCACCTGCTGAACAGTCCCCTCTCTTGATTCTTAGGAGTGTACCAGCTTACTTTTGAAGCTCTGCTCTGCTTTACTTGCTTGCAATAAAACTCTGCCTTGCTGTTGTGAGTCTGGTGTCATGTGCAATTCTTTGTTCACGAATAACCAATGAACCCCAAACCCTGGTGACCACAAAGGGACCTTCTTGGGACAACTGGGATAGCTGAATGTTCTCACCCTTGGGCTGGATAACAGTTTTTGTGTGTTTGTGTGTAACAGTTGGTGGCAAAACCTGGTAGAAAAGGAATCCCTCTCAACCATGAACTTGGGCTCTGACCAGGTTGAAGATAAGTGGCATTTTTCCCTTTGGTCTGTGAAAACAGGCACTCTTAGGTGACTAAAAGTCTCACAAAGGAGAATTGGGCCTCACTAAGAACTCCATGAGCGTCTTGACTGGGAGCCATGTCCTGTCTGAGGGGCACAAATAAGGATTGGCCATCCAGTGCTATGGGGTCTATGATTGCCCTCTGCATTTACTGGCAAAACCAGGACACATAAGAGGATGAGAGATGCTGTGCTCGGTGGCTTAGCCTGTAATCCTGCGCCTTTGGGAGGCTGAGGTGAGTGGATTGCCTGAGCCCGCGGGTTCGAGACCCGCCTGGGCAGCGAGACCTCATCTCTACAATAAATCAAAAAGTCAACCGGGCGTAGTAGCGCATGCCTGTAATTCCGGCTACTCGGAAGACTGAGGCGGAAGGATCGCCGGAGCCCAGCAGGCGAGGCTGTGGTGGCCGGGAGTGGCCACTGCACTCCAGTCTGGGTGACAGAGTGAGACTCCAACTCAAAAAATAAAAAATAAATAAAAAGACAAGAAAAGTGGTCTGAGGAGCCCTATGTCCAGGCTTTCATGATTTTAAATAGGACAGGCAACTTATTGAGAGCTGAAAATCAGATGCAGCCACCCTAGCAGTAGTGACTCAGTTTCCTCAAAAGAAGCCCAGGTTGAAAACCCTACAGAGGTCAACATATCAGCACCCCCAGGTGCTGGTCTTCTGCTCCCATGCCCTGACACGGCACCTGCCAGTGAAAGGACAGAGCCCCAAATGGAGTTTTTGTGGTCACCCTGAGTAGACCCGGTCATGTACTTAGGTCAATACCGCATGCACAGCAATAATCATTAACTGAAAGAACAGCCAGTTTTCCAGCACCCAGATGAGCTTTGCTCTCACTGGTCATGGCTGTTACGATTACCATCTCCAGTACACAATGGAATATTATGCAGCCATAAAGAAGGACACACATATGAATTTTGCAGCAACTTGGGTGGATTTAGAGTCTATAATACTCAGTGATCTATTACAGAAACAAAGAACTGACTGCCACATGTTCTCATTCATAAGCGAACCCAGAACATTTACCATAATGCAATAAGAAAAGGATTGCCAGCAGTGGGGAGTACTGCCAGGGGAGGAGTGGTGGACACAACATCAATAAGGGTACCTAATCTCAAGTCAGGCAAGATAGAGACCAAAGGGAGGCCCAAACTTTACCTGTATGATGACCACTTGTACACCTAATCCTGAATTATACCCCACATCTTTAAAATTTAAAAAGAATTTTAAAAGGATTAATATCTCATCCTTGTCCCAGAAATCTGTTTTTCAGCTACTGGCCCAGCCTTTCTTTCTTTTCTTCTATTTTGTTTTATTTTATTAAGATGTGGGGGTACAATTCAGGATTAGGTATACAAGTGGTTATCATACTGGCCCAGCCTTTCTTGTCTATGTGATTCACCACCTGTGACTGACTAACCCCCATCTATCCAGTCATCAGAGATAGAAGGAAACAGACCGTCACCATGAGAACAGCCCCTGTGTTATCTCACCCAAGAAGGTTTGCTTGCACTTTTGGGGGAAAAAAAAGCCTTATAAGCCCTCAGCCCTGATCATTCAGTGCCGGGCTCCTCCTGCTAACATCTAGCCCCCTTCTCCTCTTTTGGGGAAGTGGCTTTTTCTGACCTACTTTCTGAATAAGCTATTTTTCTAATCTACCTTCTGTGCAATTCTTCGTAGACCCAAGGACCAATTCAGCTCACCATCCTAACAGTCAGTCTGTTTCTTTTGTGGAAAATGGTAGGGCCTAGAGGTTGTTCAGGTCTACACACCCTTTATCATGCAAGATCTATTTAATATTAAAACCAAGTTAGATAGCTTTACTGATAACCCAAAAACATTTCTGGAGGAATGGAGAAGAGTTATAATAAGTTTTGACTTAACTTGGAGATGTATTATTGTTATCTGTCAGGAAACATTACCCCCTTTGGAGAGAGAATAGATAGCAAAAGCTTTGCGAGACTATGAGATGAGTTAAACTTTCAGAATCCTCAGTATCCTGCAGGAATCCAAGCAATTCCTAAAACAGATCCAAATTGGAACTATATCTCACAGGCAGGTATATGGAGAAGAGATCATGTGCTCGATTGCATACTAGAGGGAATGAATAGGGTGAAGAAAAAGTCTGTCAACCATAATAAACTGGCAACTATAGAACAGGAACCTAGAGTGAACCCAGCAGCCTTTTGAGAGAGACTTTGGGAAACTATGATCAAGTTTACTGATATGGATCTGTCTATACCAGGTGGGGCCACTGTACTGGCAGACAAATTCACCACTCAGTCTGCCTCTGACATCAGACATAAATTACAGAAATTAGGGCTAGAACCCTCTACTCCAATGGCCGATCTGCTAAAAATGGCTTCCAATGTTTACTATAATAGAAATTTAGAGGAGGAAAAGAATGCCAAGAGCAAGGAGCAACTCCAGGAGAGGAGGCAAACCCAACTGTTAGCAACCTTAAGTGCCCATCACTCACCACAGGGGTGGCCTCGATAGGGTGCCTAAGCATGTTGCACTGGGGAAACCAGATATTTGTCATTGATATGGGAAGTCTGGACACTGGAAGCGGGACTGTAAGTAAAAAATCCCTACCCAACCTGACCCTTTTTGCAGAAAGCTTGGGCATGGGAAGAGGGACTGTCCCAGGGGCTGAAGGGCTAACAGTCCAGACCCTTCTTCCCTAATGACCCTGAATTGATGAGACCCTTTGTTGGCTCCTATGAAAAGAACAACCACCCATAGGATGGAACTGAGGATCACCCTGGAAGTGACAGGTGGGATCATATCTTTTTTATTGCATCTGGAGGTCTCTTACTCTGTGCTAATTTCTTACTCTGGTAAACTCTCCTCCAATAAAACCCAAGTTGTTGAAGTGAAAGGTAAACCATCCCAAAGATTGTTTTCATCTCCCCTTAACCATCTGTGGATATCACTGGTTTTCTCTCTCTACTTTTTGGTTATGTCAGAATGCTCCACCCCCTTTTTGGGAAGCAATATTTTAAGCAGGGTCCAAACATCTTGGACCTTCCCACTTTTACAGGAATCCATTCCCATTCTTCTCTTGCAGAAACAAGAACCCATAACTTCCCCTGAAATCAAACAATCTTAGAAAAAAGAAGTCAATCCATATGTCTGGATCTCAGAATTGCTGGGGAAAACTAAAGATGCCATATTGGTGACAATTTACCTTAAAGACCCCTACAAGATCTCAAAAAGCGAATGAAGTTACACAAATTTTAATAAAGGAAATTATTCCCCATTTTGTCTTACCATTTTCCTTAAAAGGTGACAGTGGTCCTTCCTTTATTTCAACTGTATCTCAAAAAATGAGCTCAGCATTAGGGATAAAATGGTTTTTAAACTCAGTCCAAAGGCCCCAATCTTCAAGAAAGATAGAGAGGGATAATCAACATCTTAAGAAAACTTGAGCAAAAGTATGCCAAGAAATCCACCAAAACTGGTTACAACTTTTACCTATTGCCCTCATGTGGGTCCGAATGGCCCTAGCTTCATAAATAACACTAAGCCCTTTTAAATTACTTTATGGCCAACCTTTTCTCTACACAGACCTCCTCCTAGATGAGGAGTCAGGAAACCTAATAAAATGTGTAACTTCTTTAGCTAAGTTTCAGGAGGCCATACGAGATACTGGGACTCAAAAGCCTTCAACTATTAATCAATCAATATATGATTCTGGAGGTCATTTCCTAAATAAAACATGGAAAGATGGATCCCCTGCCTCACAGCTAGAGCCTGTGTAAAGAGAATGCTACTTAGTAATTTTGTCTACTTCCACAGAGTAAAGTCATTGGAGATTTAAAGGAAACCTAGGAGCATACACCTAATGAATGGACTGCTGAGCCACATGAATATCTGAAACTTTTATTCAAAAGAAAAAATAAATAATGCCTTGTTGGATTACTGTTATTGCTTATATAATATTTGTTGCTTTAGGCTTATATATGATTATTTCCTTTTACCTTCAGGGAGGAATAATTTCTTTTTAAAATGTGTTTCCTTTTTTGCCACACATTTTTGGAGAGTTATTTAGTTCAGTATGTAAAACATTATTTATATTGGTTAACTCTGTGCATTAGCCAACTGAAGGTTCCTTCCAACATTTATTATCTACTGCTTATTCTCTGTTCCAAGCTTTTAATTCTTCTTTTAACCCAGGTTGTTGGCTTTACTTACTTTTTGTTTCTAACTGGACTGTGAAAGCCTTTCCAACAACTACACATGAATGGACTATTTTTAACTGCTTCTTTACATTCACATGTTCAGTTCAACCCACACTTAATGGGGGAAATAAATCCCACCAATAATTTAATAAAAGAATATGCTAATAAATTCAAGTACCTTTAAAGAGGAACTCCCATTACTGGAGCTGTTTTCTCAGGCATATGATTGTACTCTCAAGCCCCGATTCGCATTAAATTATATAAGCGATCTTTCATACCAGTGGGAGACATCACTCACTGTAAATTCACTTACATCCTACCAAACAGTAACAGAGGGTACACCACCATGCTTCATTCACAGTTCCAAACACCACTTCAGATCTCAAACCTTCTACATAAATCTGCTTCTATCCCTGGAACAAAAAAGGCAAATTCAGGGTTTTGCCAGGGGCTACCAACCATCCCCTTAAATCTAAACTCTTGGATTAAAAGTAACCCTTCTACTACATACAATAAATGTGGTTTTTGGGGGGGTTCTTTTTGAGTTGGATTCTCTGTCACCCAGGCTGGAGTGCCGTGGTACACTCACAGCCATCCCAGTGTTGACCTGTTGGGCTCTGGTGATGCTTCCACCTCAGCCTTCCAAGTAGCTGGAACCTCAGATGCAGGCTACCACGCCTGGCTCATTTTTGATTTATTGTAGAGACGAGGTCTCACCAAGTTGCCCAGGTTGTTCTTGAACCCGTGGGCTCAGGCAATCTACTCGTCTCATCCTCCCAAAGTGCTGGGATTACAGGCTGAGCCACGGAGCCTGGCTCAATAAATGTTTAATAATCCAGTCCCCTTCCAGCAACTGGCAGGTTCATTTCAGATATTAGACAACAGTACATTTTCCATGAGTATGGAACTGATACCTCAAAATTTCCTATATCTTCCAACTTCTTCCAGCCACTAACAAAAATGACACGGGCTACCAGATTCTTTTTCTAGGGAACAACATTTACCTTTACCTCCACTATGAATCCATGCTATTTTACATAGATTTATTCACTTGTTTAGTCTCTCCAGAAGCTTTTTTGTGTTTGTGGGAACTCAGCATATCTTTGCCCACCTAACAAATGAACTAGGATATAGACTATTGCATATATTACCCTGGATATTCAATTAGCTCCTATAAACCAGTCCTTTATGGTTCCACTCTTGGCCCATGTGCCCTGAAAGAGGGCTATCTAACTAGTACCCCTACTAGTAGGGCTGGGTATCAAGGCAGGAACAGAGATGGGGACTATAGAGCTAGGCATACCTTTATATGCTTATCTTCACTTTTCCATAAAGATATCAAATAGTCTTGCTCAACTTTCTATAGGATTAAGAGCTTTCCAGGTCCAGGTAGATTCCCTAGCAATGGTGGTGTTACAGAGGCAAGGGTTAAATCTGTTAGCCACCCCCCAAAAGGGTATAGGCGCCTCATTAAATAAGCACTGTCACTTTTATATAAACAAGTCTAGAATAGTTCCAGACATGGTAAATAACTTGAGAGATAGGCTTCCAGACTAAGAGAACAAGGATTAAATAGTTGGTTTTCATGAAAAAGCTCTTGGGGTTGGATGACATGGCTATTACTCCAGACAGGTCCTTTAATTGGTTTTCTCCTCTTACTACTTTTTGGATCTTGTCTTTTAAATCTGCTAACCAAATTCATCTCTCCTCAGGTAGAAAAGACTCAGTTTCAAATGGTCATAGTCCAAGGATACTAACAAATATCACACCAACCAGCCTCCAACAATGTTTTAGATGAGACAGGACAGTACTTTTGAAGTCTTTCTCCCCAGACATCTACCTGGCAGAGAGCAAGTGATCTTGGCCATGTCAACTCTTCATCCCTTTTCAACAGGAAGAAGTTATAGAAAACAGACCTCACCCTTCAGCTCCCAAAAGATTTTGGCCAAAATCACTTTGGGGATAGTTAGGCAGACATGAGCAGGGGACAAAGAGGGGAAAGGGTAAGAAATACAAAGCCAGCTGACATTCAGCTATTTACTCATTTTAAAAGTTTTCTTTCATGATGACCTTGGCCAAATGTGAAAATGCTTGGATTTAAAAAGGCACTTTTTTCTCTCTCTACACTGCCCTTAGGAATGTGGTTTTCCCTCCTTTCCCTATCTCTCTCTCAGAGACACATACATACGTGCACATAATCTCACACACACTATTCCTTACCTACTGCTTTGTCAGGTAGGGCATGTTTCTGTTTTTGCTAGGGATCCCTGCCACCTTCTAGGTCACAAACCTCACGGACAAGATAGGCCACATCTTTGGCTCCAGGAGGGGAATTGCTGGGTCATATGGAAGGTCAATGTCTAGTTCTTTTAGACATTGCCACACTGTTTTCCAAAGAGGTTGTACTAGTTTGCATTCCCACCAGCAGTGTAGAAACATTCCTTTTTCTCTGCATCCTCACCAGCATCTGTTGTTGTTTGTTTTATGTTGACTATTCTCACGGGAGTTAGGTGGTATCTCAATGTGGTTTTGATTTGCATTTCTCTGATGATTAGTGAGGCTAAGCACTTTTTCATGTGTCTGTTGGCTGCTTGTATATTTTGTTTTGAGAAGTATCTATTCATGTCTTTTGTTCACTTTTTTTTTCTTGCCCACTTTAAAAAATTTTTTTAAATTTTCTATTTTTTGAATTGGAGTCTCACTCTGTCACCCAGACTGGAGTGCAGTGGCCGCTCCTGACCACCGCAGCCTCGACCTGCTGGGCTCTGGCGATCCTTCCACCTCATCCTTCCAAGTAGCTGGAACTGCAGGCGTGCGCTACCATGCCCGGCTAATTCTTGCCCACTTTTTAATGGGGGCTGTTGGTTTTTTTCCTTTTGGCACATTTGAATTCCTTGTAGATTGTAGATCATGGATGTTAGGCCTTTGTCAGATATACAGATGACAAATATTTTTTTCCCATTCTGTGGGCTGTCTCCCCGTTTTCTTGATGGTTTCTTTTGCTTTGCAGAAGCTTTTCAGTTTGATGAGGTCCCACTTGTCTATCTTATCTCTTATGGCACAGGCACTTGGAGTTTTGATCCGGAATAGGTTGTCCATTCTGATTTCCATAAAGGTGTCTTCCGCATTTTCTAAGGTTCTTATAGTTTGATGTTTTACTTTTAGGTCTTTGATCCATTTAGAGTTGATTTTGTATATGGTGACAGGTAGGGGTCCTATTTCAAAAATTTTTCTTAATTTCTTCATGACTCTCCAATTGTTCAGGAGCCTGTTGTTTAATTCCCATGTATTCATACAATTTCCAAAGTTCTCCTTGTTTTTAATTTCTAGTTTATCCCATTGTGGTCTGAGAAGAGACTT
Organism: Carlito syrichta; assembly: GCF_000164805.1. NCBI lineage: Eukaryota > Metazoa > Chordata > Mammalia > Primates > Tarsiidae > Carlito > Carlito syrichta. The sequence continues at coordinate 437,684 of NW_007259211.1, forward strand.
GATATTTTTTCATTTTAAAAAGTTGCTGAGATTTGTTCTGTGGCCTAGCATGTGGTTTATCCTAAAGAATGTTCCGCATGCTGATGAGAAGAATGTGCATTCTGTAACTGTAAATAAAGTTTTCTGTAAATGTCCATTTGACCTAAAGTGCAGTTTAAATCCAGTATCTCTTTGCTTATTTGCCCTCTAGATGATCTGTCCAATGCTGAGAGTGGGGTTTTGAAGTCTCCAATTATTATTATTTTTTATTTTTATTTTTTGAGTTGGAGTCTCACTCTGTCACCCAGACTGGAGTGCAGTGGCCGCTCCCGGCCACTGCAGCCTCGCCCGCTGGGCTCCGGCGATCCTTCCGCCTCAGCCTTCCAAGTAGCCGGAATTACAGGCATGCGCTACCACGCCCGGCTGATTTTTTGATTTATTGTAGCAATGTGGTCTCGCTGCCCAGGTGGGTCTCGAACCCGCGGGCTCAGGCAATCCACTCACCTCAGCCTCCCAAAGGCGCGGGATTACAGGCTGAGCCACCGATCCCGGCTGGAAGTCTCCAATTATTATTGTGTATATCTCCCAAAGATCTAATGATTTTTTTTCGTTATCTGGGTGCTCCAGTGCTGGGTGCATGCATATTTAGAATTGTTGCATTTTCTTGCTAGATTGATTATCTTATTATTCCATAATGACTTTCTATGGCTCTTTTTACTGTTTTTACCAGATTTCTGTTTTATGTAACTATAGATACTCCTTTTGGCTTTTGGTTTTTGTTTGTGTGCAATTTCATTTTATATCCTTTCACTTTCCGTCTATATGTTCCCTTATAAATGAAGAGAGTTTCTCGTAGGCATTATATAGTTGAGTTATGTTTTTCTTTAATACATTCATCCAATGTATATTTTTAAGTGTGAAATTTTATGTTTAAATTCAAGATTATCATTAATAGGTGAGGACCTATTCCTATCATTTTGTTCATTGTTTCCTGGTTGTTAAGTAGATTCTATGCTTCTTTCCTCCTCTTTTATGGTATAGTATAGTTTTGTGGGTGTTTGAAGTGATAGCTTTGATGTCTTTCTCATATGTCTGTCTGTTCTACCAGTGAGTTTTATATTTTGTTTGTTTTTATAATGGCAGATGCCATCATTTGGGTTCTAGATATAAGACTTCTTTAAACACTTCTTGTAGGATTGGCCTACTGCTGATAAATTCCCTCATTTTTTCTTTTATGAGAAATACTTTATTTCTTATTTATTGTTGAAGAACAGTTTTACTAAGTATAGCATTCTTGGTTGAAAGTTTTTTTTCTTTTTAGCCCTTTGAATATATTATCCAATTGTTTCCTTGTTTGTAAGGCTTCTGCTGAGAAATTTACTGTTTGTCTAATGGAGATTTCCTTAATATGTGACTTGATACATGCTTTCCTGCTGTTTTTAGATTTGTCTTTCACTTTTGACAATTTAATTATAATATGGCTTGGGAAAGAAAAGACCTTTTGAGTTGAATCTATTTGGGGATCTTTGAGCTTCTTGTATATGGATGTCAATATCTCTTGCAAGATTTGGACAATCTTCAGCTGTTATTTTTGCTAAATAAAATATCTATGCCTTTGCCCATGTCTTCTTCTTCTCAAACTCCCAAAGTCAGAATATTTGATCACTTAATGGTATCCCGTATATCACTTAAGCTTTCTTCATTCCTTTTTTATGGGCTATTTCAAAAAATTTCAAGTTCAAAGAGTCTGTTTTCTTTTTGAGCTAGTCAATATTTTGAATTCTTTTTCAGGCATCTTATAAGTTTTCTTTTTGTTGAATTCTTTTACTGGAAATTTATTGTGTTTCTTTGACAATGTCATGCTTCCTTGCTTACTCATATTTCTTATACTCTTATCTTAGCCTTTGCACATGTGGTGTGTCAGTCATTTAGTCTAATTTTATAAATAACTTTCATAGGCAAAGACTTTTTCCTATAGATATATCTGTCGTGTTGGTTGAGAAGGGTGCCTTGGCTTGAGTCTAAGTGGATGCAGTGGTATAGACCCTGTATGATCTCTTTGGCTGTAATCCACATCAATGAAGTATGTGAGTTCCTCAGTGACTGACATTAGGATGTGTGGTCTTTGGACATCATTAGTGGCAGTAATGGGCTCAGAGTGTGGCTTCTCAGGCAGTATAAACAAGCACTGGCTATGGCAGGTCCTGGCAGGCTGGTCCTTGGGGCTCTGGGTCGCTTGCTTAGGTGCTGGCAGGGGCAGCAGTGGGCTATGTGGGCAGGCAGATCTCAGGCCTCTGGGCAGCATGCATGGCATCAGCAATGGGAGTAGATTGCTGCTCAATCCTAGGGTTCCTGAGCAACATGCTTGAGCACCAGTGGTGGGAAGTCCAGTTCCAAGGACTCCAGGTGGTGTGCAAGACAGGATGCCAGTGGCAGTGGTAGCTAAACAGGCAGATTCCCGAGTTCTTGGGAAGTGCATGCAGGCCCCAGAAGTGGATGGTATGGACCTATTCTCAGGTCTCTAGACTGTGAATGAGCAGTGGTGGCAGGCAGGCAGCTCCATCATCAGGCCCCTGAAAGGTGTGTGTGGGCAATGGTGATTGGTGGCAGTGGACAGAGTGGACCTGTTTTCAGGCCCCTGGATGATGCTTGTGGACATTGGCAGTGGTTATTGAGTCAGGTTGATCTCCTTGCTCCTGGACAACATGCAGAAGTGCTCAGCAATCAGAAGTGTTGATTGTGGTGGCAGACAGAGAGGGACTGTTCTTAGGACTCTGGATGTCTTGTGCAGGGTGGACCTGCCTCAGATCCATCAGTTCAGGGGCACTGGCTGTGAAATGCAGGGTGGGCCAATCCCCAGGCTCCTGAATATCATTTTAAGGCACTAGCTGTGGAGAAAGTAGACAGGTGGGCCTGTCCTCAGACCCTGAAGTGGTATTGCCATTGGTGAACAGACTGGTCCCCAGCCTTCCTGAAGGAGTGTTCAGGAGCATAACAGCCCTCCTGCTCAAGAGGGCAGACTTTCTGTCAGCACCATGGGTCCTGGAAATGTGGCTCTTAGGCTTTAGGAAACAAATACCTCAACTCCCTTTGTCCGGAGGCAGCCTCCCTAGTTCACTGCATCACTCATTACCTAGGGCATAGAATACTGTGTGGGCTAGTGTTTTAAGAACCTGGACATACTGTCGGGTCCAGTTGACATTACAATGCTGTAGCCTTCTGGGTGGATAATGATAGATATCAGTGGAGTTCCAGGGATATGGATATATAGGGGCTGTTGTGCCCCAAGGAAGGGTATAATCTGATGGGGGTTGGGCTCTCAAAATGGTGCCATGCTGCAGTTGCTTGGGTCTCAGGGGAGATGTGGGAGACAACATGAAGTCCTGCTCTCTGGAACAATGTTTTCCTGTATATTCTAGGCAGCTTCCCATGCTAGTCTCAGACCCTATGAGGGCTGAGGGGCTCTCCTATGGCTAGAGTTACAGGAGTCTTCTGCAATGGGGAGGTTTTTTTTTTTTTTCCTCTAAGATGATTCTGGCTAGGCCAGCTAGCTTGCTTTTCTCTCCTTTCATGCCTCAGAAGTTCTCTGTTAGTTCTCTGATGGATTCAATGTTCTATCCCAGAAGCTCTGTTTGATATGTGATTATCTATTCATTGTTTTGGTCCTTCTTTATGGAGGAGGTGAGTACCAGATGCCTATAATCAGCCATCTCGAAGCTCTCTCTCAGTTGTTTCTTGCAAACAATAAAGTTGTCTCTGAATTATTGATTTAATTTAACTTAATTTTAATTTTTGCATTCATCATCAGAAGACATTGAGCCAAATTCAACCCACCTCACAACCTGCTTTTCTTCCTCTTCCTTTCTGAGCTGTACCTTTGTTAAGGTGTAAAAGCTGATTATATACATAAGCTAGGTCATTACTGTCATGTTAAATCAGAGTCAGGAGGCTAGGAGGAAAAAGCACTTGGGGCACATGGCGCCTGTTCCAAGAATTGAATTCTCCAGAAGTTCAGCTGCTGAAACTACATACTATAACCTTAAGAACAGCTTACCTAGTAGCTGCTGAAAAAACTTGCCACAACTCTAAGACTGACTTTACATTCAAGCATCCTCATCAGTCAGAGATTACCAGCTCTCAAAAGTTTCTCTTGTGCCAAAGAGCTCTCTTTCAAAACAATACGGTATGTAGAATTTTCCTAACAATAACCGCAAGCATTTCTTTGGACATATTGAAACATATCAGGTCTGTGTGTATGCCCCGAATCGCAATCCTAAGATTCCCAAATAAAATGTCAAATTTAGAGATTCATCTATCGACTTCAACAAAAAATAAGGAAAACTAAATCAAAGTGTTTTTGCTACTCTCACACATCACTCAACACAACACTTTTGACACCAGATGTGTGTAGATTTTTCCCCACACACACCAATCGAGTCTCCAGTAAATATCAGCGAGGTGTCCTCTAATTCAATTCAATTCTGACACTATCTACCTAGAGATGACATCTGATCCCACGGTTTCGGGGCTCAGTCTCACAAGACTATGAGTCATAAGCTCAAGTTTGTGGCCTATGCTTTTCACTGACTGGCTATAAATTGGGAGTTAGCACAAACCCCTCCTTAGGATTGATCAAATTACTGGCAACAGAACTCAAGGAAACACTTTCTTTACGTTTATCCATTTATTATAAAGGTTATTGCAAAGAATACAGATGACGGTAAGAGATGCATAAAGCAAGGTACGGAGGAAGGGACACAGAGCTCCTGTTGCCTCTGGAAGTGTGGCACTACATAGGCACTACCACATACTCAGCAACCCAGAAGCTCTTGGAACCCAGTCCTTTTGGAAATGAATACAGACTACATTAGGTAGGCATGAGTAAATAAATTATTGTCAATTAGTGATCAACTCAATCTTCAGGCCCTCTCCCTTCCCAAGAGGTGAAGGGGAATGATAGCGCCAACTCTCTGGTTATATGATTGGTTCTCATGACAACCAGACCCCCATCCTAAAGCCATCCAGATGCCTCCAATCACCAGTCATCTCATTAGCAAACAAAAAGGCACATATCACTTTGGAAAGTCCAAGGTTTTAAAATTCTCTGTGTCGAAAGCCAGGGGCAAAGACCAAATTCATACATTTCTAATTATATTATAAAATCATAACTTTTCTTGACCCTAGTTGTACAAACTTCATGTGCACTGGAGTCCTAAGGATATAGGTTTCAACTACCCAGGGCTCATGACACTTGAGCACGCTTAGGGTCACTTGTTCCTGGAAGAGAGGCCATGGCACTGACAAGCTCAGAACTCACCATACCAAAAGGACACAGAAGAACAAACTGAGTAATGGACCAAAGACACACCCCTGAGCATACCAACAAAGATGAAAACCCACTTCAGGAAACACTGGTCCTGCTGACAAATCAGCCCTACCCCCTTCTGCTGGAAGAGCCCACACACCTCCAAGGGGTGATCATCCCCAAACATGGATCTCTCTCTGTTCTTCTCTGTCTCTATCCTTCTGTCTGTGTTTCTTTCTGTGTGTGTGTCTCTTTTTCTCTCTTTGTGTGTCTCTGTTTCTGTAACGTCTCCTTTATTTTTCTGCGTTCCTGTTCTATGTCCATCTTTGTCTCTCTCCCTGTGTGTGTTTCTTTTTGGGTGTCTCGTTTTCTGTGAGGATGGCTGCGGTGGGTAGGTGTGTTGGCTGAGAGTAGACAGGTGGGAGGCGGTCTGTTTTCTGGGGTTGTCCTGGCCACCTCTCTCATGGGATCCGGAACTGTGCTCTGGTGCCACCTTGAGGTGGAACAGGGGCCCCCACGGTTGCCGGTTTTTGATCCTCCTTGGTGCCTGGCATTGAAGAAGGGGAAGGGTTATGAGCAAGGCGGGAGGCGGGGCTGAGTTGCTTGGACGCTGATGCTGTCTGCCAGGTGGCTGGGGTAAATTTGTGCCTTGCAGGAAGAGGAACCAAGGTCCGAAACGGGCATGGGCGGGACCGAGAGGCCGCAGGGAGCAAGAGAATTTCAGGATTGTGGAACCCGGTCCTGAGTCTGGGGACCACAGCCCTGCCCTAGTGTAACCAGACATTCAGGAGAGGCATTGGAGAGTCGTCTAGGGATGGGAGGCTGCCCTGAACATTGGGACCCTGTGGTGACAGGAATCTGGCGACCCCGCCAGCAGCTACATAGGCCCTCGGCTGACAGGGCATCCCTGGGCGCCCACGCTGGTGGGGGAGGCTGTGTAAGGCTAGCGGAAGGCAGGCGGACTACCAGTGCGGTGGGCGGTGGTGCCCAGGAGGCACCGCTCCCAACTGGCACGGCTTCCTGCCATCCTGTGGGGTAGCGTCGCTGGGCGCCCAGCAAGCTGTTGAGGCGCTTTTATCGCTAGCGCCAAAATCTAGGGCGATAGCAGTCTGAATGAGTGACGGGTCTCATGAGAACTCAGAAACTAAGCAGGGTCGGTCTGGTTATTACTTGCAATGGGAGACCACTTGGGAAAACCGGGTGTCCCCAAAAACTTTTGGCCTCCCACTCTGCTTCTTCTTTTGGAACCACCCTTGCCATGGCTCCTGGGCCTCCTTTCCCTCTGCACCCTAGTACACCCCGCTGCCCTCAGGCAGCCCAGGATTGCTGTATCCCTCTGGCCCAGAGGCGCCGGCTCTGGCTGAGGCTCTGCACGCCTTCTGGTGGGCACACAGAGCGGGCAGCGTGGCAGCCATATTCTCCCCCCTCCCAATAATGGTGTTGAAGGCTCCTGATTCGGGGTAGTGGCCATGGGGTTTCATTGGCAGCCTGACAGATCAGATACAGCACTGGCATCTTCACCAATACACAGGAAACTCTTGAGGCGTCTGATGGATTGATGGCGCTTCCTCCTAGGGCCATACCACCCTGAACACGCAGAATCTCCTCTCATCTCAGCAGCTAACTAGGGTTGGGCCTGGTGAGTAATTGGATGGAAGACCTGGAAATATCAGGGTCTGTAGGTTTCAGGTCTTCCTCTATCTGTCTTCTTTTGGCACCGTTCTTCCCAAGGCCTCCCGTGCCTCCTTCTGCCCACCCTTCTACCCAGCCACCCACTCGCCCCCACGTCCATGGTGGGCAGCTTGGAGTCTCCCAGGGCAGTGCCACCCTCAGCAACACGCCAGCACTTCCACTTGGCAGCAGCCCCAGACTCTGGGGGTCAAAGTTAGGGCGGCGGTTTTCATTCTGCAGCCACAGGCATGGCTTCCCTGCATCCTGAGTCTGCTCCCACACCCCAGGAATCCAGAAATTTCCCTAGGCCATCCCCTTGCCAGCCAGAGGACCACCCATTCCCATGTGCGCATAGCTAAGTCACCTCTCCACCACACTGAGGCTGATTTCCCAACCAAGGACATTCCCTTTCTTGGGCGGAAACCTAGCATAAGAGAGTCTGTTCCTGGGTATCTGGACCCTTGTCTTAAACTTCCTGTGCTCTGGAATCCTGAATACATGCGTGCCAAATCCTCATCACTGCTTCTATATCCTACAATATCTCTTCATGCAGTGTTTGCTGAGAATGGGGAAATGGACCCATTTGCTTTTCATATCAGCTTCTGTATGAATTTCACTCCATGTTCAAGTCACAACCAACATGGCCAAATTCTGTTGGGTTCACCTCTGTTCCAAAGTCTTCTATTTCACTAACACATGCCCACTCCTATATGTGTATGGATTTAAATAAATGTTGTTGCAGGGACGTCTAAGAGGCAAAAAAAAAAAAAAAAGAGAGAGAGAGAGAAATGAAACACTGTGAATGTAAAATTCATTTTGGAATGTAGATATTCAGAGCACACCTAGTTGTTACATTTCTCTTTAAAATATAATCCCTTTTTCTTGAAAACAATACAGGACCCAGCCATGTGATTGACATTAAATCTGTTTCCATCAGTCCAACCAATGTGATTCTAACATGGAAAAACATCAGTGCAGCTGCCTCTGAGTAAAGGTATAGTCAAGCATGAGATGGAGAGTGATTGCTGTTGCAACATCACAGGCTTAAGTCCAGTGACTCCATGCACCTTCTTTATCACTCCAGTAATAGGTGATGGGACTTGGGAAGATCTCATGGCCATAAATGTCACAACAGTTGAGATGACTGGCTCCCAGGGATAATCACAAACCATTCCTTTTTATCCTGTCCTTATCCTTTGCAATTCTTAGTAGAAAAGAGACTGGTTTTTATAACACAGAAGAGGAGAAAATGCACCATACTGTTTCAAGTGCAAGAGTTCAGGTAACCAGATCCTTCAGTGTTAAGGTCCTCAGATGCTTCAGTGTTAAGGTCCTATGTATTTGTGGTAGTTATCTAGCTACTTCCTATTCTTTGGTTTTAAAAATATTTTGTTATTATTGGTTAACACCTACTTTCCTGCTAAGACTTGGGGATAGAGATCTCATTAGAAATGTATTCTGGGAGGAGGTGGGGAAGATGGCGGCCAAGCCAGTTAGACTATGCGAGTCCCGGTGAGTGAGTGAGTGTATGGAAAATTTTGTGTATGTGCTGGTGAGTGAGTGGGTGTGTGTGTGGCTGACTGAGTGAGGGCTAGGGAGCAAATGGCCAGGGCTTTCCTGGTGCAGCAGCCGGTGCCCCAGCTGCTGGGCTTGGACCCTAGAGATTCCTGGGATGCAGGAGCTAAGCGCCATTTTCCTTCTTTTTTAAATTAACAAACCCTTCCTGGGAAGAAAATGCTGGGAGTGACTGTCTAAGTGGGCGCTCAAGAGCAAGTGGCCAGGCCCTTGGTGCAATAGCTGATACTGCAGTTTCTCTGCTGGGTCCCTGGATCTTCCCAGGTCACAGAAGACGAGCACCATTTAAAAAAAAAAACAGACAAAAGTTTCCTGTGAAAAGCAGTGTGGAGAGACTATCACCCCAGGGTCCTCCTCATCATTGGCAGGAGAGACCACTGACTCCAGGCTTTGGCTCACCACTTCAGCACCTGGCAGGGCACTGGCAGCAGGGGCTGTAGAGGGAGTCCAGAGGCAAAGTCCCATGGAAGAGGACAAGAGAGGCACCTGGCCACCATCTTGCAGGTGGAGCAGGAAGCTGCTCTGACTTGCTCACCACGGAGCAACAGACCTGAGCTCTGTGACTGGTGGATGAACTACTCAGGGATTGATCATGACCCAGAGGGAATATCCTGAAAGCACAAACATTGGAGGGACCTGATGAGTTCTGTTTTCCAGGCTTCCCACCCCTACCCTGATCCAGCCATGGGACAAAGGACATGACCAGAAAAAGACGAGGAAAGATTACAAAGAGATCAGTGGTGAGTCCGGGTCTGACCCAAACCTCCTCCTCCCCAGCAATCCTCTGAACGTGAGACCCACATAGCTGGGCCACAACTGAGAGGGACAAACCCTCTGGACGTCAGTCGCAATGGGAGAACTCCATTCCAGGCACACCCTGCGAGTACAGACTTGGGGAAGAGACAATCCTGCACCTCCCCACTGGAGGAGATCTCCTTGACCATACAAGAGTGGGAGGGGAGGACTGCAGCCCCACCCACCTCCACTGCCCCTCCTCCTTCTCTGCTCCAGACACTGAGGAGAGATTGAAAGATGTGCCTCTGCAGAAGAAACTGATTAGAGGAACAATTACAGAGTCTGCCACAAGAGGGCAGATTTTTTTCTTTTTTTAAAAATTTTTAAAAGTTTAAAAAAATTCTTTGACAGTTTGTTAGTTATTCTATTTCTTAAATATTTTTCTGTGTGCATAAATGTTTTTCTGTGTGCATGAGGGTTTGATCTGCATCAATTTTTTTTCTTTTTCTGTTTCTTTCTTCTTTTATTTGTTGCTTTCTGTTTACATGTATATGTGAATGAGTGTTCATCTTTCAATTTTGTTGTTGGTTTGTTTTTGCTCTTCTGGGCTTTTTTTATTTTCATTTTTTATAGTTTAAGGTGTGTGTCAATATATGTGTGAGGGTTTGATCTGAATTTCTTTTTTTTTCTTCCCAGTCTTTCTGTGTTTCTTCTCTCACTTTGTGCTAGGCATGTGTGGGTGTGTTTAGTTTTCTTGGTTTATTGTTGTTTGTTTTGTTACACTTTGTTGTTATTCCAGTATGTTTTGGTGTGTGTGTGCACATATCTGTGTGTGTGTTTGATTGTTCTTTGCATTGGTTTCTACTTTGAATCTTCATATAGAGTGGTGATGGGGAGTGGGACTCAGGGAACACATACCACAATAAGTGAACCTTGTAATTTGCGAATAGTTTCTGAATCCTAGCTTCCCATCCCCTACTTTATTCGAATTTCAAAAACTACAAGAGACATCAAAACTTCCCATCCACCATCTTATTTCAAAATGGAACAAATCCAGAGCCCAGATCAGGAAAGAATAGAGGACTGAGCAAACATCAGAATGGAAAACTTCTCCCACTGACACTAACAGAACTAAAGAGAAAAACAAGAGATCTGTCACAAATGAGGAAAAACCAAAGGAAGACCTCAGGCAATTTCAAGTGTATCAAGGACAAAACTCCTGAAAAATCAGACCTTGGTGCCCAAACAATGGAAGCCACCAACGACTGGCCCCAGAATATGACAGGGATTAGGGAATGGATGGAAAGAGCAAATAAGACTCAAGAAAGACAAAATGCAACACTGAAAGAACTTGTAACAGCGATTTGGCAATAAAAAATTTCATCCAGGAAATAAAAAACAATATGACAGGCATGGAAAGCAGAATTAATCTAGAGGAAGAACGAACCTCAGAACTTGAAGACCAGAACATGGAATTAACCTGATATGTAAAAAAAAAAATAGAAAGAAGACTCAGAAAGATAAAACAAAGCCTACAAGAGATGTGTGATTATATCAAGAGGCACAATCTACTCTTGATTGGTATCCCAGAGGAAGAAAGGAAAATGGAGAGCAACTTGGAGCAAGTATTACAGAGGTAATCCAAGAAAACTTTCTCCATCTCACCAGAGATGTGACCAACCAAGAACAAGAGATACAGAGAACCCCCACAAGACATCAAATGAAAAGATCAACCCCTAGGCACATAGTAATTCACCTACACAAAGTAGGCACAAAAGAAAAAATCCTAAAGGCAGCAAGAGAGAAAGGTCAGACTACCTACCAGAGAAAACCAATCAGAATAGCAGACCTATCAGCAGAAACACTACAAGCAAGAAGGGACTTAAGGCCTATATTCAAAGACCTCCAAGATAAACAGTTTTAACCAAGAATATCCTATCCATCCAAGTTCAGCTTCATCAGTAATGGAAAATTAAAATCCTTCCCAGACATCCAATCCCTAAGAGATTATGCAGCTTCCAGACCAGCTCTACAGGGGACACTTAAAAAGGTATTAAGCACAGAAGAAAGAAAAAGAAGAATAACCACACACTTCCCAAGAGAACAGCAGAGCATGAAATCAACAGCGAATACAGTACAATAAGAAACTTGAAAACATACACTTATGTCAACCCCAAAGCCAAAAGAAAACAAGCAAAGAAAAAATGTTATAAGAACCTCAGGACAGGGATGAACAATCACATTTCAATAATCAGCCTGAATGTGAATGAACTAAATGCACCACTGAAAAGACACAGAATGGCAAACTGGATAAGAAACTATGACCCAATTATTTGCTGCATCCAGGAGACACATCTCACTACAAGGGATCCACACAAACTCAAAGTAAAAGGATGGAAAAAGAGTTTTCAGGCAAATGGATCACAAAAGAAGGCAGGAGTTGTGATCTTAATATCAGACAAAACAACTTTTAAGCTATCAAAAATTTAAAAAGATGCAAAAGGACACTACATAATGATAAAAGTTTCAATCCATAAACAAGAAATATCTATCCTAAACACATATTCACCCAACACAGGAGCACCAGCATTTATAAAGCAACTACTAAAGTAAACTAAAAAAAGACATTGACTCTAACACCATTATAGCAGGAGACTTGAATACCCCACTAACAGTCCTAGATAGATCATCGAGGCAAAAAGTCAACAAGGAGATCCAGAATCTAAACTTCACACTCAACCAAATGCACTTAATAGATACCTACAGAGCCAGGCTCGTGGCTCAGCCTGTAATCCCATGCCTTTGGGAGGCTGAGGTGAGTGGATTGCCTGAGCCCGTGGATTTGAGATCCACCTGGGCAGCGAGATGTCATCTCTACAATAAATCAAAAAATCAGCCGGGCGTGGTAGCACACGCCTGTAATTCCGGCTACTTGGAAGGCTGAGGCGGAAGGATGCCAGAGCCCAG